>NW_026614346.1:0-149641 GCF_020520425.1 Spinacia oleracea
GTGAGTTCCTTCCAAAATAACTTCTTACTGTCATTGTTAATAATTCGACAATTTTCTGAAGTAAAGCTTACGAGTTTCCCTTGTCACAGAATTGTGAAATGCTGAGCAGACTGTGCATTGAACCTCTACCAGGAACACATTGTCAATTGAATGGGAACTTGACCTTCCTACCTTTCCAATGGCGATGATTTCGCCTTTCTTGTGTCTCAAAAGGTCACAGTTCTTCCATTGTAGGCCACTAGTGAGAGAAATTGGTTTATCTCCTGTCATGTGCTTGGAACACCCGCTATCCAGATACCACGAGTTGTTCCCCCTCAATAGGACCTGCAATATTATCAATAGTCTTATATGCACGCGATGCGTGCGAGATAATATCAGAATTTTAACAAAATGTTGAGAATGTAGATAAACTGCATAAACTTTTACGAAATCCAAACTTTGACTGACAGGTATTAGTGAAGAAGATCAACAGAGCAAGATCCCTACTTCAAAAAAAAATCATTAAGCCAAGAATATTATTTTTTAAATCCGAAAACCTAATACATACAAAAAAAAAGGTCAAAATACTTGCTTATTTCTAACTTTAATTACTTGCCATATCCATACATCAACATAAAACCACATTCAATATTTGCAAACACCCCCCCCCCCCCCAACAAAAAAAAAACCTTGGCGGCTGTGAGCCTTGGGGTAGAATAGCCAGGCCTTCCCTCATTGGAGTTGTTCTAAAATCAAGACCAATTCTTGTTCGGTGATTGACCTGTGAGGCTGTGAGCCTTGGGGTAAAATAGCCAGGCCTTCCCTCGTGTTTGGCAGCACTGATCAATGGTTATGGATATGTTGTTGCAAACTAAACTACCTCTTTCTGCACATATAGATTCTTC
Organism: Spinacia oleracea; assembly: GCF_020520425.1. Taxonomy (NCBI): domain Eukaryota; kingdom Viridiplantae; phylum Streptophyta; class Magnoliopsida; order Caryophyllales; family Amaranthaceae; genus Spinacia; species Spinacia oleracea. Next base: position 885 of record NW_026614346.1, read on the forward strand.
ATGCACAAATGAAATTATCAGTGTGATTATCAGGTAAAAATATTTAAAATATTCTCTGCAATGAAGTATGTACTCAGCAGAGACCTAATTCTTGTTTACTAAGCTGTATGAAATTCTCTGCAATGAAGTATGTACTAAAAATATTCACTGGTCCTTTACCTGCACATATAGCTTCCCAGAAATCCCTTCACCATTTAAAAATGTAAACGATGCCACGAATAAGTCAACGGTGCCAATCGTTCGATAAAGATTAAAGACTCATCATGTATGATCAAGAAGCACATTAAAGACTCATTACATCTGGGCACTAAACTCTCTAATTAGGTTCTTGACGGTCTATCCACATTACATTAGCAATTTCGAATAATTCATACCTTGAAAGACGCTCCAACAATTCAGCATGTCGTTTGATGACATTTCTACCTGTAACAATGCAAAAAACCTTCAAATACATACATTGCATGATTTCGTCAATTATAAGCAAAATCAAACGAAATTGAGCTCAAATTCAGGAAATTACATCTAGGTTTGATCGTATCAAGCCGTGTATCTTCATCATGAATAAGATTCTGCAACAAATTATCAAATAAATTGTAATCAATACACTTGAATAAAGCAAGAAAAACATTGTTCTTCAATTCATAAACTAAATGCACCCAAAGTAATTGAACGAACGGGGGAAGTGAGTTAATCATGAGTTAATTAAGACTAAGTTATCAGTTAATTCAACGGAATTCAGAAGAAATAGTACCGAAGTTGACGATAGTATTTGATTTTAGGTTCCACCATTGATGGTCAAAGTCGGTTAGCGTGAAGCAGCAAGACGCGCACACTCCTGGGTATTTGTGTGGCAATGAAGCTCCTCCGCACAGGAGAGTGGTGTGGTGATCTGCAACACCATCGACCGAGCGAGTGGGGCTGCGCAGCACACTGATGGGAGAGAAATTCGAAGGTTTTGGGTTATGGGTTTCTAAAACCTAATGCTTTCAATTAGTAATGAAAATTGCAAAAACAAAACAAAAATAGCATTTGAAATCTCTAGTTTGTAAAATCAGGGTCGCAAAAACAGAACCAAATCCGAAGAAACAACAAAATTGATGCAAAAAAAATCCTGGAAGCATGAAACAACAAATTTGAATCATATTTTAAATCCTGGAAGTTTCCCTAATTCTCAGCCAAATTTGATGAAATTCTATATCAATTACCAACCAAAACCCAAAATAAATTCTACAAAACAAAATTTGGTCCAAAGGTCCCGAATTTTCAAAGCAGAAATTCAAAACAGTTAAATAATTAATTAATTAAATTCAAAGCAGAAATTAAATTGAAGGGAATGGAGTACCCAAGAAGCTAAATTGCAGTGAGTAAACAGTCCTAAACATCGCCGTTGACTTATTCTTGGCTTATCAGGTAAAGGAGCAGAGAATTACTTGAGCAGAGAAAAGAATGTGTTCTCCCATGAATTATAGCTCTTGAATTTCTTATACTATATGATTAACAAACAGTCACACACACCTTTCAAGAAAAGAAAACTGGGTGCCAAACTTCTAATTATCTACCATAATCTATTTATTTTAATATATATTAATTGTATGTTTATATTGGTTTTCTTGTTACATGCGACTGATTAATTTGAATCATCGACTTCTTATAAAATTAAGTGTAGAAGTGAAGACATTGACTTAAGTTGTTATAGTATGAATATCATGAATTTATTACACTTCTGCTAGAACTCAGCTTATGTTAGCTTTGTTTAAATTGAACTCCAAGGAGAAATGTCATTTGCTTATTCGCGTCGTTTTCTTTTTGTGTTGGTTGTTTTCAACAGGCATTCCTTTGGTTTCTGCTTATGGATCAGCCAAGGTGACTTCCTAAAAATATTTATATGAAGCAAAATTATAAACTTTTAATTCTGGCAAAATTAAGCAACGAAATAGCCATCAAAATCAAGAAAGTTGTACATAACTTTTCCTCACCAAGGAATTGTATTTGCTTGAGCTCCCCCCTCCCCACCACTACCACCACCCACACTACCAGAAAAAGGAAAAAGCCTTAACTTGTTGTTAACAGCATAAAAAACGCTGATCCATGCACCGTGTTTCATCAATTGCTGACCAATTACAACATACGAAGTATATATAATACCATCATTAATTAAAGTTGCCTAAAATTGTTAATTTTCTACACAGTTAAATCTGCAATTAAAACACAACCTCCACCAACAAAAAAAAAATCGAAGTACCTAGAAAAGGATTTGCATTTACATGCAATTTAGAAACTACCCACCTCAATCAAAACTCAAAAAACCAAAAAGGTCCCGACTTTTTTTTGTGAATTTTGACTTTTTGACACATAAATCTGTATATATCCCAAAAATCCTCTCTTTCTAATAAAGGAAGAACATTGAGAAAGTGAGATATGGAGATTATGGTGAAGAATGGGTAAGTAGATCTATAAAGTATAAAGTAATAAATCCTAAATTAATTTATAGAAGATGCAATAATTTAATTTATGGATGATTGAGGAAAGAGGTACTACTGCTACTGTACTACTCCTAACTTTGTAATAATGACAGAAAAACACCACAATTTCAATCATCAATCAATGGAGCTGGAACAAATTAAACCCCCAAATATTACAAAGTGGAAATCGAAAATTTAAGAAATGAAAGAAATTAAACTCACAAAATCTGCGAAATTACAAAAAAATTAAATCGAATTGACAATCTAAATCCACAATTTATGAAAATAATTTGAAATAAATAATAAAACCATTTCGAAATTTTCCAGATTTGGTGATTAATTAACAAACTAAAATAATTCAAATCAATTTCATATTAATTAAAATGAACAAACCCAGAAAATTAAAGCAATACCCAAAAAAATTAATGGTGAAATAGTATCAGGATCGCACCAAGGAATTTGGTCGCCGGCGCCGAAGAAATTTCCAATGGTTTCAAAAAATTTACCGATCTTCGCATCCATTATTGGTTGCCCTGGAAATTTGAAAACCCCTGCATTTGGATGAGAGAAAGAGGTGAAAATGTAAATGAGTGGATAATACGTCAAAATAACAAAATGAACCAACAAACGTTGAATTGTCATTCACAATCAAACCTGCAACATGCGACGAAGAATACGAACCCATCTCAAAATCTGACCCAAACCACGCCTCAAATCGCGTTCAAATTTCCCCAAATAAACAAATCAAATTGGGGATTTCCAAAAATAGAGATTTGGGATGAACAATATAAGGTCTCGGATTTTTTAATTAGGTCTCGGTTTTTTTTTTTGATTTTATGGTTTTTTTCGAACAGAAGATGAAGAAGATCAAAGGAGAGCATTTGAGGGAGGAGAGAGAAGACGGGAGGGAGGAGAGAGCAGAAAACGGGAGGAAGGAGAGCAGGGTTGAATGTGAAGATTTTGGGGGTATTATCGTCAATTCCAAGGTGGACACGAAAAGTTAATTTACAAAAACGACCTCAGGAGCTGGCTTATATAATAGAGATATTAGATACAGGAACTCGGTTTCCTCGAGTTCCTTTTCCACTAAAGATCGGCCTTCTTAATCCATATCTTCTTGACAATGTTCTCATTTTTATTAAACAGTTCCTTCTTTTTGGAACACTCAGTCCACAACACAATCATCATTACGACAAAAGGAGCAAACTTTGACACTAGGCAGTTCCACATAATTTTTCTTTTTACCATTGTTCCTTTTATAGTAAAAACCTATTCCTTCAGTTCTTTTAAATTGAGCCTTCTCAATCCACTTAGGAGTGATTCTGGGAGATTGTTTCCATGCATTAGCTAAAGCTAGTTCCTTGATTAATCTCTCCTTTTATTCCTTTACTGTGACTAACTCACTTTTAATTTTTCTAAATCAACATTGAAGACCCCCATGCTAATCTCAGTGGACTTACTAGGATCTAGGCTTAAATAAAAAAATTTATATTGACTGAGTTCCACTTTGAGAAGAATGTTTTCATTTTTGACTCGCTCAAATGAGTTTTGAAGGGCGGTGTTTTTATCAAGCAAGTCAAAGAACCTACCCTATACATCAGATCTAACATTATTAAGGTAGGTCATGTGTCCCTTGCTGAGTTCCAAGGCTTTGTCACTTTGAGTCTTTATTACGCTAAGCTTTTTAAAGTTATCTAGAGTTTCTATCAATAATTCCACTAATTTACTTTTAGACAGAGATTGAAGAGTTGAGGAACTTACTTCACTTGATGGATCTTGAGTTTTTCCATCGATCTTTGCCATAAGACAAAGGTTAGCTGTTTCTTCATCTAGTTGATCCTCATCTTCTTCCGAGTCAGTGGCATCTCCACAAGCTGCGATCATTGCCTTCTTGAAGTTGGGCTTGGCAAAGGTAGATTTGTTGAATCTTTCCTTGGATATATCCTTTCCCTTGCCTTCCCTTTTTCATTTTCCTACTGAGGGCAGTCTTTGATTTGATGGTCAAAATCACCGCACTTGAAACATCCTTGGTCATACTTGGATCCACTTGGTTTTCTCATTGAGTTCCTTCCTCTTAGATTTCCAGGTTTAGAGTTTCCGTAAAATCTTTTCATTCTCTGACCAACATAGCAGCTTCTTCTTCATCAGGTTATGAGTCCTCCTGTTCCTCAACCTTAAGAGCAAGGCCTCGGTTCTTGGGATTCTCAGGAACAACTGCTCCTAGATGTAATTCATGAGTCATCAAGGATCCCGCCAATTGTTCAATGTTGAATTTGGTGAAGTCCTTTGTTCCAAACAATGCAGTGACCTTGGTTCTCCATCTATCATCCTGAGGCATGCTCCTTAGGATCTTCCTAACCTGTTCATCAGAGGGAATAATTCTTCGAAGAGAAACTAGCTCATTAGTAATGTTAGTGAAACGAGTAAACATTTCCTGGATTGTTTCTCTTGGTTGCATTTCGAAGCGTTCATATTTAGACATTAATAAATCAATTTTAGAACGTTTAACCTCGTTAGTTCCTTCATGAGTTATTTGAAGGAGATCCCAAATTTGCTTTGCGCTCTTGCACCCCATAACTCTGTTATGTTCGTGAGGTCCAAGGCCGCAATGCAAGATTTTCACAGCCATTGCATTGATTTCATATTTCTTAAATCTTCCTTAGTAAATTCAGACATAGGTTTAGGAACTACCTCATTTTGAGCATTGGTCGTTGTTACCTCAAAATCACTGACTTCTATGACTCGCCAGACTTGATCAATTCTATTCCCTTGATATAGATCCCCATCCTGTTCTTCCAGTAGGTGTAGAACTTTCCATTTAACAATGGAGGTCTTTGAGTGGAATAACCTTCCTCGAATTCAAGTAAGCGTTCATACTTTCCAGGAACTTTTTTCTCAACAGGGTTTCCTGTATTTTTGTGAGATCCTGCTCTGATACCAACTGATAGTTCAGTAAAACCGCTTGACAAGAGGGGGGGTGAATTGTTCTTGGGAACTGGGTAAGTTTCTGCGGAATTTAAAGAATCAAGAAACTGTTATCAATTAAGCGAAGAGGATATGAAACCGAGGAACCTTCTTGATCCTAATCAAGAAGAACCTCACAACTCTCTTTGTATTATGTAATACCTCTATTACAAATACGCTCTTAAACTTGAGTTCCTCTCGAACACGAGTTACCCACAACAATCCCCGTCAATTACTGTGCTCCTCTTTCTCACTATAACTTACTCTAAGTCACTCTTTCTCTCTCTGACTTAACTCTAAGGTCACCCAAGGAACACTCAACCATTAAACCCAAAATACAATTTGATAGAAAATCTAGTACATAATAAAGCTTATAGCAATAAGGAACTCAAGGAACACTCTTTTGTAAACTGATTCTTTTATAAATTTAAGCCCTTTAAGATAATTTTGCAGAGATCAGATGTGTGTTGAAAAAACAAAAACTTTTTCTTTTTTATAGAGGAATTTTACCTAAGGTTGGATACCCATGTTTCCCTCAACTACCCACTAACTGTTACTGCTCAGTAACATGGGCATAGTTGGAGAGAGAAATAGGGGGAGACCAAATCAAACACTAATTGCACGTTTAATTAAAAAGTACTGGGAAGAGTTTAAGGATCATGGGAAAACCGTTTGCTTAGAAAACAAGGAAAATTGAATTTGGAATCCTATGTTTTTATTCATTAAATTTATTTATTTATTAACAAAGATTTTCTTGATTACAACTCTTTTATAATTACAGTTAATATTTTTCAATTAAAACGTACCAAAATACTTTATGTTCCTTTTTTGCCAAACTACGTATAAACAATATTAAATACTTACATAAATCATAAACATAATCTCATATATTGTAGTCTTCATGCATGCACCTTTAGGAAGCTTCACTCAAAGTTTTCACAGTTTGTTCCTTCTCTGGAACATCGAGGATCCACATAATATATGAGGATCTCGCCTTAGAAACTCGCATAAGGATCTCGCCTTTGTAAACTTGCTAAATGATTAATTCTTCAACGTAGTGTCTGACATGGTTCAAATACTTGCATATATTCCACTTTTCTAGTTCATCCAACTCAGGATCCCTTAACTTAGCATTATCCTTCAAAGGATCTCGCAACCTATTTTGCAACATAACTTAACCAATAGTCAGGAGTTTTCTTTGTCAATAAAACATTAGGGTCAACATGAAGCAACCTGGTGTAAGTATTGAAGGAAATATGTCCTTCACCCAAGGTGCATTAAGTCTAATACCAAGGTTCAGATTAATTGCGAACAATTAATTCAGTGAGATCAAGTGATCGGAACAGCTAGCTGGAGCAATGCTTTCGATCAGTGAGTTCTAATGGATATTGAACTCACAACTTACTCTTGACTGAACCTACAAGGTCACACCAATGACACGTAACAGATCACCGGATTAAATGAATCGTAAATTCATTTAATAGCTTTTCGGGATTTAAGTTGGAAACGCATTATACGATACGACCTTGCATCGAAATCGTATATCGTATGCGAATATTCGTAAGCTAGGCGAAACGAATAAATCGTATCGTACGACGGTGATTCGTCGTATACGAAACGATAAATAATATATCGGGAATATATTAAACGCGGATACGAGGATGCGGCCCACGAGCCGAGGTGCACGAAGCACTCAAGGCCCATGGGCGCGCGCCGCTAGGCAAGCAAGCAGGCGAAACAACAGCGCTGGCCCATGGCCGAGCAGCTGTGTGCGCGCGTGGGCCAAGACCACGACACAACAGCAGCAGCGCGGCCCACGGCCCAGCTCGCTGTGCGTGTGCGTGTGATGCTGCCCGGGCTGCTAGCGGCCTTGCCTTCTAGCTTGGTCAGTTAGTAAGGTTATGTAAATAAACTTATGACCTAATTTCCAACTAAGGCAATCACAATTCAGATTACACACAACCCTAGGAGGAAAACAGCGAACCCTAATTCTCTCTGTGCCTCCATAGTGTGTTCATCCCAAAAGCAAATCTGTTGATCGATGTCTAAGCTACGATAATCAAGACGGATCTCATCGTGTTAGTGAACCAAGTAGAGGAACGACAAGTGGAGTTCTTTGTTCGTGTTCGTTGACAGATTATTGTGGAAAACACGCTTCGAATGTAAGTTTGCTTAATCTGTGCTTTATACATGTTTCCTGGCTTTGGGGATTGTTCCGCACATGTATTATGTTTAACTGTATTCCCCAACAGTGGTATCAGAGCCTTATGTATTCAAAGCATGAATTAGCATGATTATTATTGTTTTTGCATTGTCGAAATTTTTGGAATTTTTGTGATTTTTCGGAATTTTTTCGAATTATGGGAATTAATTGCGAAATTGGCAGTTCCGAAATCAAAAATATTCACTTTTTCGATTTTTAAAACCCTAATCTGATGGAAAACGATTTTCTAAGATCAACACATGGGAATAGAATTGCGAAAAACAGGCCTCGAAGCATCAGGTTTTGGGCGTTTTTGTTAATTTTTCATTAAAATTAAATGTGTCGGACAGTAATTCAATTTAAAAGGTCAACCTAAACTACTCGGAATGCTTGAAATTTTGACACAATGTTTCTGGGTACATGCTTGATCTATGGTATACATTTCACATTTTTCCCGATAAGTATAAACCCCTAATTTTGCCTTTCCCAATTCGTAAAATTACAACCCTAATTGATTTTTAAGTAATTATGGATTAATAATTAGGTTAATGGGAAAGGGGTATAATTTCATGGGTCAGTGGCTAATTTTAAAAATTATTGGATTAAAATTTTGTATGGTTTCGTTAATTTTAATCACACTTAAACCAATTTATTAATAATCTGAAATTTAATTGTTTATGAACGATGTAAAATTCGGATTTTATTAATTAAAGGTTCAAATTTTAAAGTTGATTCGATCGTTCCTAAAAGTTTGAATATTGTTAGCCCTTGATTTATTAATTTTACGAAATTGGATTGTCGTTAAAGTTTATTAAATCGTTAAAAATCGTTGTTTTTCGAAAAATTAAATCGTAACTTTTTTCAAAAATAAAATTAATGCAAGTTCGTGAATTAAAATTTAATTTTAATTAGGTTGGTCCGTTTTACGAACCAAAAACACGAACATGGGCATGATGGAAGTATGGCTCGTCGAGCCATACGAGGCCGTTATGCGAGCCGTGCCATGCGACACGGGCAGCAGCCCGAGCTACGTGCCTCGTGCGCGCTAGGCAAGGCAGGGGCGGGCGATGCCTGCGGGGCTGCGACGAAGCAAAGCGCGATGCCTTGCGACGTCGAGCGCCCACGATGCACAACACACAGACAACGCCAGGGCAGCTAGGCTGCGGGTACGCGATGCGCATGCGCAAGGCCATGGCGCGCGACGCGTGTGGGCGGCATGGCACGCGGAGCGATGGGCGAGCGATGGCATGCTATGCGGTGCGATGGGCTGGGCGCGCGCGGGCAATGCTCGTGTGCTCTTGGGGCCTCTCGCACGACGGGCTGGGCGCAAGCCTAGACCGTTTGATGAACTTTTTTTTTGTAAATCGTTTAATTAGTTGTGCTTCGTGTATTTGCATTAATTTGGGCTAACAGGATATTTAATTTGATATTTTATTTGCTTGGGCCGGGGCCGCGAGTTTAATTTAATATTCTAATTAATTATCCGGAATAATTATTGGTTTGAGTGGGAGCCACTAAATGAAATTAAAATGAAATAATTATTTTTAATTATTTCGTAGGTCGCATTATTTTAATTAAATTCAATTTTAATTAGAATAAATTCTAAGGATTAATAATTTGGAAATTAATTAATCTTTTAGGACGCGTTTATGTGAACGTGAATTTTAATTAATTCACGTAAATACTTGCATATTAACATGGGCCATTCGTTTTAGCATACGAATGGGTGAATGCGTAGAATATATTTTTATGCAATGCAGGTACTCCAAGTGACTAGTATGGCCAAATTTAGGATAGTTAAATACGGTCTGCGCACCGTTCTATCTTGAATGTAAAGTTTTAAATATGGTCTGCGTACCATGGAAATTTTGATGTAATTTATTATTTTCAAGTATTTGTAAGTTTAGAACTTTAAGTTAGCATTTGAACGAAGATTCAAGACGATGCCAAGCTAACAAGGAGGTGATGAAGATTGGATGCTTCAAGAAAAGAAGTTTTGGGCCATACTAGATCACCAATTATTTATGCAATTTAATATATATATATATTATGCGTGAATGTATGAATGTATGTATACTTTGCATGAACAGGTTGTTTCCTATAAATCGATTAGTTTTAAGTTCACTAAATATACGAACCAACATAGAAACAACTAGGTCCAAGTAATATTGAGTTTTAAAAATTGCCTTCCAAATCAACACTTACAAAAATCTAGGGATCTAAGATAGTAGGTTTACGCTAAAGCGAGGTGCTATTTTAGTTGACTTAGGTGGTAAGGCGTCCTAAAGGAGCACGTTGATTGTGGTTACAACTCAAACAACAATGGCATTAAGTTGTGGCAATGGGATAAATTATGGCATTAATTTATTAACCAAGTGTAATTTGGAGATTACTAGCAATAGGTTTTGCTTACCTAAATCTTAAAATACTTAAGACATGCTAAAGCTGCTTAAGGATTTAGGACTTTTGGGGTCTTGGAATCGTTTCATTCATTTCGGACCATGTTTTGTTTTTTGCATGAATGAAATGTTTTAATAGCTTTAATGATTGCATGTTTTGCTTTTATTTCAAAGTTATTGAATTGTATGAATGGTTATTTATTGCAAATTCTTTTCGATTGTAGTAATCAAAATGGTCGCAAACATAACAACAATCATATCATCTGAAATTCTGGATGTCGAGTTAGACTTGACTAATTTTCTTGAATGGAAAGGGAAACTTGTTGAAGTTTTTGAAAGTTAATGGCATACATTATGTCATTGAACAACCTTTCCCTAGCTATGATGCGCGAGGCATGACTCCTGAAACGTACAAAAGTTGGGTACTTCACAAGTACCTTGTCACGGAATTCATCCTTAAGTCTATCCCTGAGAGTTGGAGAGGGAGGTTCATTACTTTTGAACCTCAAGCTCTCCTAAGTAGCCTCGAGGATAAGTGTGCGGGTTTTCGACCCTTGTGCCAAACTGGTGGCAATGGGGTTGACGAATTGGCTAATTCGATGAGCAATCTCAAACTCATAAACCCACGCAAGTCATGCCTAGAAGTCGAACTTCTCGAGGCATAAAGGCGCATCTACTCTGTCAAGATGGACAAAAACACATCAATTCGGTCTCATGTGGATATGATGTCTGGATTATTTTTCACAATTGAGAGACTTGGTGGTTCCATCAAAGAGTCGGTAGCTATTTCACTAGTGCTGAATTCTCATCATAAGGATTATGAGGGTTTTAAGATGCACTATCTCTTTCATCAGAAAGAGAGCACATTCTCTGAACTTGTGGAATTACTCATGAAATGCGAGAAAATCCTTAAGTTCAATCAAGACCCTTTGAATGTGAGGTGCACTAAATTCAAGAAAATAGGCAAGGGGAAGAAAAGCAAGGCTGCATCTTCGTCCACTCCCGGAGGGCATCTGGCGCCTTCTAAGAGCAAGATGAAGAGGAAAGGTTCCCTTTTCCACATCGCAATGCTTCAATTGTAATGAAATTGGTCATTACAAGCGAGATTGCCCCAACTAAAGGAAGAGAAGAAGGACGGAAACGTTGCTTCTCCTTCAGGTATGTATGTTATACATTGTAATCTAGCTAATTCTACTTCTTGGGTATTAGATACTGGTTATGGCTCACACTTATGTTCCAATCCACAGGGACTAAGGAGAAGTAGAAAGCTGGATAAAGGCGAGATGGATCTACGCGTGGGAAATGGAGCACGGATTGCTGCATTAGCCGTAGGATCTTATTTTATTTCTTTGCCTAGTGGGTTTGTTTTGGAACTAGAAAACTGTTACTATGTTCCTAGTATCACCAGAAACATCGTTTCCGTTTCAAGTTTGGATTCTAAAGGTTTTAGTTTTCAATTTAAAGACAATAGTTGTTCTTTTGCTTTGAATGGAATGTTTTATGGTTCAGCACAACAAGGAAAACGGTCTTTACGTGCTAGATACGAGCAAACAAATTTATAACATAAATACCAAAAAGGCTAAAACTGGTGATTCGAATCTCACATTTCTGTGGCATTGTCGATTAGGCCATATAAACATAAGCGCATGGAATTACTTCAACGGAAAGGAATTCTAGAATCATTCGACTTAGAGAAGATTGATCAATGCGAATCTTGTTTACTTGGCAAAATGACAAAGCAACCTTTCTCAAAGGTGGGAGAAAGAGCAAGCGAACTACTAGGGCTAATACATACGGACGTATGTGGGCCTATGAGTACGAAAGCTAGAGGTGAGTTCAGCTATTTCATAACGTTTACGGACGACTTCAGTAGATATGGATATATTTACTTAATGAAGCACAAGTCTGAATCATTTGAGAAATTCCGAGAATTTCAAAATGAAGTAGAGAATCAACATGGCAAGAAAATCAAAGCTCTAAGATCGGATCGAGGAGGTGAATATCTTAGCCACGAGTTTGATGACCATCTAAAAGAATGCGGTATTCTTTCTGAATTGACTACTCCGGGGACACCTCAATGGAATGGAGTGTTGGAACGGAGAAACAGGACCTTACTCGATATGGTCAGGTCAATGATGGGTCAAGCTGAACTTCCTTTACAGTTCTGGGGACATGCGTTGCAAACTGCAGCACTCACACTGAATCGTGCTCCGTCAAAAGCTGTTGAAAAGACTCCATACGAATTATGGACTGGGAAACTTCCAAAGTTGTCTTTTCTAAAGATTTGGGGTTGCGAAGCATATGTCAAGCGATTAATTTCGGACAAGCTACAACCTAAATCTGACAAATGTTTCTTCGTTGGGTATCCAAAAGAAACTATGGGGTATTACTTCAACAACAAGTCAGACAACAAGGTATTCGTTGCTCGTGACGGTGTCTTTTTGGAAAGAAATCATATTTCCAAATTGACAAGTGGGAGAATAATAGACCTCGAAGAGATTCGAGATGAACAACGAACTCAGAACTCTTTAGAAGCAGTTCAAGTTGATGAACCTCCAAGGTCTTTAGAAGAGCCAGTGGGAGTAGTTCCTCAAAACGTTGTTGCCCCTCGTAGGTCAAATACAACTATTTTTCACCCGGACAGATGGACAGGCGTCCTCTTGACTGAAAACTTAGACGTTCTCATATTGGATAGTGATGAACCTTTGACTTACAAGCAAGCTATGACGAGCCCAAGCTCCATTAAATGGTTAGAGGCCATGCAATCTGAAATAGACTCCATGTCTGAAAATCAAGTCTGGGATTTGGTTGATTTGCCGGATGGGTTCACACCTATCGGATGCAAATGGGTCTTCAAGTTGAAGAAAGACAAAGATGGAATTGTATACATATACAAGGCTAGATTGGTAGCAAAAGGTTACAGGCAAGTTCACGGCGTTGACTACGATGAAACCTTTTCTCCAGTCGCGATGCTTAAGTCTATTCGGATAATCCCTGCGATTGCCGCTTTTCATGACTATGAAATATGGCAAATGGATGTCAAAACTGCCTTCTTGAACGATGTTCTTGAAGAGACTGTGTTCATGACACAGCCGGAGGGTTTTGTCGATCAAAAGAACCAAGGAAAGGTATGCAAGCTTAAGAAGTCCATCTATGGACTAAAGCAGGCATCAAGGAGTTGGAATAAACGATTTGATGAAGCAGTCAATAAGTTTGGCTTCATCAAGAATCAGGACGAATCTTGTGTATACAAGAAGGTCAGTGGGAGTAAAATTACATTCCTAGTCTTGTATGTTGACGACATACTGCTTATTGGAAACGACATTCCTATGTTGGAGTCTGTAAAGACTTGGCTCGGGAAGTGTTTCTCAATGAAGGACTTAGGAGAGGCACAATACATATTGGGCATCAAGATCTATAGGGATAGATCTAAAAGGATGATTGGACTAAGCCAAAGAACTTACATTGACAAAGTCCTAGCTAGGTTCAATATGATGGAAGCCAGGAGAGGCCATCTACCCATGTCACATGGCGTATATCTAAGCAAGAATCAGTGTCCCAAAACATCTGATGAGCGTAGAAAGATGAGTGGAATTCCATACGCTTCGGCTATTGGATCCATCATGTATTCTATGATTTGTACAAGGACGGATGTTTCGTTCGCACTCCGTGCAACGAGAAGGTACCAGTCAGAACCAGGTGAGGCGCATTGGACTGCTGCCAAGAACATCCTAAAGTACCTGAAAAGGACTAAGGATCAGTTTCTGGTTTATGGTGGTACAGATGAGTTGATTGTTAAGGGCTATACGGACGCAAGCTTTCAAACTGACAGAGATGATTTCAGATCACAGTCTGGGTTTGTGTTCTGCCTCAACGGCGGAGCAGTAAGCTGGAAAAGTGCTAAGCAAAGCACTATTGCGGATTCTACAACTGAAGCCGAGTACATTGCTGCCTCAGAAGCAGCAAAGGAAGCTGTTTGGATTCGGAAGTTCATCGAAGAACTTGGTGTTGTCCCCTCCATTAAAGGACCAGTGGCTTTGTATTGTGACAATAGCGGAGCCATTGCCCAGGCAAAGGAGCCTAGGAGCCACCAGAAGTCCAAGCACGTACTGCGGCTATTTCATATACTTCGAGAGATCGTTTGAAAGAAAGGAAATCGAGATTTGCAAGGTTGGAACTGACGACAACGTCACGGATCCATTGACTAAACCGTTGCCACAAGTGAAACACAACGCACATGTAGCAACCATGGGAATCAAGCATGTTAGAGAATGGCTTTGATTTTCTAAAGTATTGTTTTAGAACATCTGTTAGATCTATGTTTAAAACAATTGGTTTAACCATTTCATATTTATGAAATTTATTATTTCATATTCATTTAATTGTGGTTTAGAATTAAATGATAAGTCCATGTGATTCAAATCATTCAAATGGGATGTCAAGATGGATTCTTTGGCAAAGAAACACCCATAAGTGAACTTGAATATTGAAGTCACAAAGGATCCCTAATCCAGGTCATTCAAAGGTAGACGACGAATGACTAATGAAAATTAGATTGCAAGTAGATTACTTAGTTCTGTTTCTTGAACTAGAGTGACTGGATGTCAGAATCTTTTGCATAGATACTTATTGGATCTTGTATCAGATTGACCATGAGAACGCTTTAAGAGATTAAAGTCATGTCATAGGTAGTTCTCATTAATGGTGATTAGCAACCGTTCCTCAGAACATGAGCGATTATGTCTGCTCGTTTGAGAATTAGTACGCTTTGATACTAGCTAAACGTCGCACCGTAAAAGGAGGCTATAAAAGCAGTTATTGGGCGTACTATGAATCAAAGTCAGTGTTCATAGATTGCAAGAATGGATTGTCCTCCTATCTTTGATAGGTTATGGTGTTGTTGTGTAACAAGGCCTCTCGGAGAGTTAGATACTGTAAATGCATGGCCGTGCTCAGAATGGTTAGGCTTAACCTTCTGCAAAAGTTTGACAGTTGAACTCTGTAATCCGAGAAACACTTCTGGACCTAATAAGGATGGCTTGGATCTTACCTTATGTTTAGTAAGTAACACTAAGCGACAAAGGAATGTGGATGCACACTTGTCTGAATGACAAGTGGGAGATTGAAGGAAATATGTCCTTCACCCAAGGTGCATTAACTCTAATACCAAGGTTCAGATTAATTGCGAACAATTAATTCAGTGAGATCAAGTGATCGGAACAGGTAGCTCGAGCAATGCTTTCGATCAGTGAGTTCTAATGGATATTGAACTCACAACTTACTCTTGACTGAACCTACAAGGTCACACCAATGACACGTAACAGATCACCGGATTAAATGAATCGGAAATTCATTTAATAGCTTTTCGGGATTTAAGTTGGAAACGCATTATACGATACGACCTTGCATCGGAATCGTATATCGTACCGCGAATATTCGTAAGCTAGGCGAAACGAATAAATCGTATCGTACGACGGTGATTCGTCGTATACGAAACGATAAATAATATATCAGAAATATATTAAACGCGGATACGAGGAGCGGCCCACGAGCCGAGTGCACGAAGCACTCAAGGCCCATGGGCGCGCGCGCTAGGCAAGAAAGCAAGGCGACACAACAGCGCTGGCCCATGGCCGAGCAGCTGTGTGCGCGCGCGCGGCCAAGACCACGACACAGCAGCAGCAGCGCGGCCCACGGCCCAGCTCGCTGTGCGTGTGCGTGTGATGCTGCGCGGGCTTGCTAGCCGGCCTTGCCTTATGGCTTGGTCGGTTAGTAAGGTTATGTAAATAACCTTATGACCTAATTTCCAACTAAGGCAATCACAATTCAGATTACACACAACCCTAGGAGAAAACAGAGAACCTTAATTATCTCTGTGCCTCCATAGTGTGTTCATCCCAAAAGCAAATCTCTTGATCGATTGTCTAAGCTACGATAATCAAGACGGATCTGATCGTGTCGGTGAACCAAGTAGAGGAACGACAAGTGGAGTTCTTTGTTCGTGTTCGTTGACAGATTATTGTGGAAAACACGCTTCGAATGTAAGTTTGCTTAATCTGTGCTTTATACATGTTTCCTGGCTTTGGGGATTGTTCCGCACATGTTGTTATGTTTAACTGTATTCCCCAACAAGTATTTCCCCGCTACTCTGAAAGGGGTTGCCTTGAAGTGGTTTGAAAAATTTCCAGCCGGTACCATTAATACTTTCACCGAATTGGAAATGCTTTTTTAGACAAGGTTCGTGGCCTATAAAGAGGAAAAGAAGACGAGTATGCATCTAGGACACATTCAGCAGGGCAAAGATGAGTCCCTTTGGAGCTATGTGCGACGTTTCAACCTAGAATCAGGGAAGATACCCGATCTGCCGGATGGAGTAGCTTTTGATTATTTCTTTCGAGGGTTCAAGAAGGGATCCTTTAAGTTTGATTTGGTCAAAAAGAGTGTAAGGACCATGGATGATGCACTGGACGAAGCTGAGCTCTTTATCCATTCCACTGAAATCTGTTCCGCCCCAAAAGAATTAAAGGGAACATAAGCGTCTGATAACCCCCCCGTAAAGAAAAATCCGACAAAAAGAGCGCCCGCCCAAATGGAACTTGGTCCATCGAAGGCAAAGGGTATCGATCCAACTCGTCGCCATGGAAGAAGAGGGGATGACCCTATGATAAGGAGAAATTTGAATATAACAATGATCTATATACAATACTTTTAGACATAAGTAACAAGTAAAAGATCGACCGTCCATTTCCTATGAAGTTGCCGGTTGAGACTCGTGACAGTACCCTCTAATGCAAGTTCCACTATGATGTGGGTCATGACACAAAGGATTTCAAGAGCTTGCGTAGAGCTCTCGATGGGCTAGCAGCCAAAGGCTTTCTGAAAGCCTACCTTAGTATAAATGACGGAGGATCTGGAAAGAAATTCTACAAGAAGAGAAAGTCATCCTCATACTGTTTTGACGGCAACAACACTAATCCAGAGTGTGTGGTAGTCATTTTTGGTGGCCTAGCCGTTGGCGGCCCGACTAGGAGAGGGCAGAAGGATTATGCAAGCCGGCTGGGGCAGGTTATGTTATCTGGAAAGGCACCCATGGATCATTTTCCAAAAGTAGAGATTTGTGAGACCGACAGGGGAAAGATAGCAACCCCGCATGACGATCCCTTGGTGATAGAATTGAAAGTAGCAAACCTCAAAGTAAGGCGCATCCTAGTGGACACTGGAAGTTCGTCCGACATTATTAGCTTAGCATGTCTAAACCTTCTTGCATACAATCCTAAGACAATTGAAAAAATTCATTATCCTATCATCGGGTTTGGAGGCAGCATAATCCATCTCCATGGTATTATTTCACTACCACTTTGAGTGGGTGGGCGGCATCAGAGCAGGAGCTTGAACGTCCGGGTTTTTTTATTGTAAAAGATCTGACAGCATACAACATTATTTTGGGACGACCCACATTGAATCAGGCAAAGGCAGTCGTCGTCACTCATCTCATGTTGATGAAATATGTTTGTGATAAAAGGATGTTTAACACTATTCATGGTGATCAGAAGTAGGCATGAGATTTCTACTTGACTACCTTAAATCCTGAAGCATGGATATCGGGTAATATCCACGAAGGAAAGGCAGGTTCCAAAGGAAACTAGATGACACCGAGGTCAAAATCAAAAAGGAAACTTTCACTATTGCTATAGCTCACATGGAAGCTAGGCGGCCTGAGCCGTTCGAAGGACATCATGAGATTGTCCTCGACGAAACACGTCCAGATAGGACGGTGCCAGTAGGAGTTTCAACTGACGATCAGCTTGGGCAGAGCTGGTCCTCCTCCTCATAGAATTCCATGACAACTTTGCTTTCACTGTAGAAGAAATGTCGGGCATAAACCCGAATGTGGCCGTGCACAAACTCAATGTAGATGACACTTTAAACCCTGTCTGTCAGAAGAAACGAAATAAGGCTAAGGCAGAAGAGGTCAAGAAGTTGCTAGATGCTGATTTTATTCACCTAAGTCAATACCCTAACTAGGTAGCAAATATGGTGTTAGTTCCAGAGCCGAATGGCTCTTCGAGAATGTGTGTAGACTACACAGATATGAATAAGGCGTGCCCTAAGGACAACTTTCCATTTCCTAAGATAGATCAACTGGTAGACGACTCAACTGTTGGTCATGCCATGATGTCATGAGGGTTTCCATCAAATCCCTCTCTGGTCAGATGACCAAGACAAAACATCATTCGTCACTGAGCAAGGTTTGTACTGTTAAAAGGTTAAGCCATTCGGCCTGAAAAATGCACCGGCAACTTTCCAACGATTAGTGAACACTGTTTTCATAAATCAGCTGGGTCGCAACATTGAAGCATATAATGACGACATGATTGTAAAAAGCAAGAAGCGTGAGAATCACCTCACTGGTCTAAGCGTGATAAAGACAACAAGTATAAATACCTACATTTTAGGGTTAGGCCCATAAAGACAACAAGTATAAATACCCACATTTCACAAGAAAGGGGGGCACAAGTTTCAACACAAAAAATACATCACTATTGATGACATCAACAACTCTCTCTCTCTCAATTTAATTATGTTTTCATCCTCTTCTAAAATCCCTCAATTTTACTTAATCATCGGAGGGAATATTCCTACGGGGATATTCTTGTTTTGCAGGTGACACAGCCGGACGTGACGTGGATCAAGTTCTATCTGGGCCGCATACGTCCTTGTCAGTAACATATGGAAAAACTCCCACAACATTTGCTTGAAAAATGCACCGGCAACTTTCCAACGATTAGTGAACACTTTTTTCACCAATCAGTTGGATCGCAACATTGAAACATATATTGACGACATGATTGTAAAAAGAAAGCACTGCGAGAATCACCTCACTGATCTAAGGGAAACCTTTGAGACGCTCAGAAAGTACAAAATGAGGTTGAATCCGAAAAAGTGTGTCTTTGGGGTCACGGCCGGCAAGTTCCTGGGATTTCTTATTGATGAAAGGGGGATAGAGGCCAATCCTGACAAAGTGCAAGCAGTAGTAGATATGACGTCACCAAAGACTGAAAGAAGTCCAACGACTTACTGGATTTTGGCGGCCTTAGGACGTTTCCTATCTAGGGCTGGTGACAAATGACACTATTTCTTTGGCGCCATAAAGAAAAAAATCAAATTTTGAATGGCCAGAATCAGCTAAATCAACATTCATAAGGCTAAAAGACCATCTTCATAAGCTGCCAAGGCTCGTCAGCCCTATGGAAGATGAAACTCTATATGTTTATCTAGCTATTTCCGAATGGTCTCTGAGTGCGGTATTGTTGACGGAAGAGAAGGAGACCAACTCGCCGTCTACTTTGTTAGTCATGTGCTACAAAACGCCGAATAGAAATACCCCACAATTGAGAAATTTGCACTGACACTTTTTATGGCAAGTAAGAAGTTGCGTCCTTACTTTCTGGCACATAAACTGGTGGTTTACACCGATCAGCCATTGAAACAGCCGCTTACCAAGCTAGAGGCCGACGCTCGTATGCTCAAGTGGGAAATTGAGACATTTCCTATGAACCTCGAAAGGTTATCAAGGGGCAAGCATTTGCTGATTTTATTACTGAATTGATGAGGCCTGCCTTTGAGGAAAACAAGCAGACTCGATGGACAATCTATAGGGATGGTTCATCCACTCAGAATGAGTGTGGAGCCGGCATAATATGCTAGTCTCTTGAGGGTGACAAATATGAATACGCCATGCGGTTCAATTTTCAGACATTCAACAATGAAGCAGAATATGAGGCATTGTTAGCCGACATAAAAATGTGTAAAGCTGCCGGAGCGCAGGAGATATTGGCTCTGTCAGATTCACAGCTTATAGTGAGTCAGGTGAACGGAGATTACGAAGCCAGAGATCCCAACATGGTTAAACATATGCAAGCAGTTCACCAAGAAATTGAGCTCTTGAAAAGCTTCAAAGTAAAACAGATTTCCCGGACTGAGAACAATCAGGCAGATGCTCTATCTAAATTGGCTAGTTCGGCCTCTTGTGATACCACGCGTCAGGTTTTCTGGGAAGTCAAAGAGAGAAGAAGCATAGAGAAAGAATACAACACTCAAACTCCTGAAGTGGCTGTTCTGGACCGAACCTCCACCTAGATGGATGATATCATAGCTTATAAAATTGACGGTACGCTCCCGGATGACCCGCCCCTAACAGCTAAAATTCAAAAGTAAAGTTCTTGGTTTGAATGGTGGAATGGAGTCATATATAAGAAGTCGTTCCCCCGACCTCTCTTGCGATGCATAACGTCTGAAAAGGGGCAAGAAATACTAGACGACCTACATCAGGGGTTATGTAGCTCACACATTGGTGGACGAGCACTAGCTGAAAAGGCCATAAGAACCTGTTACTATTAGCCCACTCTGAGAGAGGATGCGCTGACCATGGTTCAGAAATGTGACAATTGTCAGCGATTTTCCCATCTAATTCACAGGCTGACTCATCCGCCCACACCTATCTCTAGTCCCGTCCCATTTGCTAAGTGGGGGATGGATCTACTCGGACCATACACCACAGCCCCTGGCGACAGACGTTACGTAATAGTAGCCGTCGATTACTTTACCAAGTGGGTTGAGGCCGAAGCCCCCAAAATTATCAGAACTTGTGATGTGAGAGCATTTATCTGGAAGAATGTCATGACCCGGTTTGGAGTACCGCAGTATATTGTCTTTGATAACGGGCCTCAGTTTGAGACGCCTAAATTGAAAGAATGGTTAGCAGACCATGGAATACATAGCTGGTTTGCCTCTGTGGGGCGGCCACAAGCCAACGGGTAGGTTGAAGCATTCAAAAAGATCATTTCTGAGGGGTTAAAAAAGAAGTTGGATGGTCTATTCGCACCACGGCTAAGAACTCTACTGGAGAAACCCCATTCTTGCTAGCTTACGGTGCTGAGGCTGCCCTGCCCATTGAGATGTGCGAGCCGACATTGCGAGTCATGCTATATGATGAGAATTCTAATTGGGAAATGATGAAGACAACCTTGGAATTTTTTACCTAAGGTCAGAGGAAACGCGGTATTGAGACAACAATTGTATCTCTAAAAGATTGCTCAAAGTTGAGGATTTTGTTCTCCAAAAAATGGAGTCTGTAGGACGAGCCAATGAGCAAGGCAAACTGACTCCCACCTAGGAAGGACCATATGAGATATATGATGAGGTTCGAAACGTCACCTATCGCATCCAGGATATGCAGGGTCGGCCTATCCTACGAACTTGGAATGCAAACAACCTAAAGAAACATTTCTTCTAGATAGCGTCTGGTTGATATCTATTCTTAAGTTTCATTGTCAAAAGACCTCTGACGGTCATTGTAGAGTAGTAAACTATGATGTACTTGACTAAATTTTCCTTACAGATATTATAAATAATACTACTCTGCTTATGTTACTTGTCTTTCTTTTATGAATGTCTGATGACGCTAACTCAAGTAAATTAAGCCTAATTGAATAAAGGCCTGAGGAGTGGCCCAGATTAGCAAACAGTTCAAATAAACCTAATTGATTGAAGCTTAAGAAGTGGCCCAGATTAGCATAAGCATAGGCTGATCACCTATCAAAACCCCAAAGAAACCTTTCACCTAATCAAACGTCTCTTTCGTAAAAAGCACTTAGGATAACAATCCTATGTGCTGCGGCATATTCATGCCGCCTCCACATTTTGACGAGGGAAACCCCCAAAATATCCGTTCACCTAACCGAACGTCTCTTTCGTAAAAAGCACTTAGGATAACAATCCTTTGTGCTGTGGCATGAATATGCCGCCTCCACATATTGACGGTGGCAAACCCCCAAAATATCCGTTTATCTAATCGAACGTCTCTTTTGTAAAAAGCACTTAGGATAAAAATCCTATGGGCTACGGCATGAATTTGCCGCCTCCACATTTTGACAGGGGCAAACCCCCAAAATATCCGTTCACGTAATCAAATGTCTCTTTCGTAAAAAGCACTTAGGATAACAATCATATGTGCTGCGGCATGAATATGCCGCCTCCACATTTTGACGGGGGCAAAACCCCAAAATACCTGTTCATCTAATCGAACGTCTCTTTCATAAATAGAACTTAGGATAACAATCTTATGTGATGAGGCATGAATATTCCGCCTCCACATTTTGACGGGGGCAAACCCCCAAAATATCCGTTCATCTAATCGAGCGTCTCTTTCGTAAAAAGCACTTAGGATAACAATCTTATGTGTTGCGGCATGAATATGCCCCTCCACATTTTTACTGGGGCAAACCCCCAAAATATCCGTTCACCTAATCGAACGTCTCTTTCGTAAAAAGCACTTAGGATAACAATCCTATGTGCTGCGGCATGAATATGTCGCCTCCACATTTTGCCGGTGGCAAACCACCAAAATATCTGTTCACCTAATCGAACGTCTCTTCCGTAAAAAGCACTTAGGATAACAATCCTATGTGCTGTGGCATGAATATACCGCCTCCACATTTTGACGGGTGAAAACCCCAAAATATCCGTTCATCTAATCGAACTTCTCTTTCGTAAAAACACTTAGGATAACAATCCTATGTGTTGCGGTATGAATATGCCGCCTCCACATTTTGACAGGGGCAAACCCCAAAATATCCGTTCATCTAATCTAACGTCTCTTTCGTAAACAGCACTTAGGATAACAATCCTATGTGTTGCGGTATGAATATGCCGCCTCCACATATTGACGGGGGAAAACCCCCAAAATATCCGTTCATCTAATCGAACGTCTCTTTCGCAAAAAGAACTTAGGATAACAATCCTATGTGCTGCGGCATGAATATGCCGCCTCCATATTTTGACGGGGGCAAACCCCTGAAATTATCGTCCATCTAATCGAACGTCTCTTTGGTATAAAGCACTTAGGAAAATTCTCCTACGGGCGGCGGCATGAATATGCCGCCTCCATATTTTGACGGGTGGAAACCCCCAAAATTTCCATTCATCGACATATTCGTCTTTTAAACCTGCACAAGACAGTTTTCCCTATGCCTAAGTTCAGCGGCAATCATACTGATTGATTGACTTGCGTCAATCAATCATCAAAAATAAACTTAGGCATATGAGTCATCCTTAACAACTCAAAATATCTTTTCTGGGCAAATGGAGTTGACGGGTGTCAACAACCGTCGACAATAATAGCATGCAAATATAGAAAAGACATTTTAAGTCACAAACTAGTGCAAACAAAGCACTACTATTAGAAAGAAAGTCAAGGATGCTGAAGCATCATTTGTTCGCCTAACCGGCGAAAAATTCAAAGAGAGAAAATTTAAAAATTATCTGTTACAAACGCCCCTTGGCGTTAAAAATTGTCAGGCGCACAACGACGGGAAAGAAACAAATTTATTACAAGCGCTCACGGCGCTATAAACACTTTTCTAAAAGACTAGGGGTCACGGCTGAGCAGAAGCGGAGTTGGTATAGGCCGGTGTTAGGTTATGAACCATATAAACATTATAATTTATGCGGAAAAACCATAAAGCCAGGAATCCAAATAAATTTCCACATAGTCAATTAGCATAATTAGGATACATATAATGTGATGCGTGCCTTCCCTAGCTGCTCCCGAACCGAACAAGAATAAGTTTAGGACTCCAAATGTCGCCCCTCCGTAGATAGTCCACAGCACGTTCGGATCCGCCTTAGATTCAACCAACTAGGATATTCTCTAAGGTAATATGTGCTCTTGAGAAACTTATTATTAAAGTTAGGAAAATATTGAATTATCTCTTGAACTTAATGTATTAGAATACTTATGAATTGTATTATCTATTGTGATCATGAACCACATATTTATAGGGTGGAAATAACGGAGTTAGAATTATACTGGGATTCGAATAACTAAATCCATTAGGATTCTAGTTAAATAATATCATTAGAATTTTACGTTTAATCAAATACCTAAGTATTTCAGATTTAACAAAAATATCTAATTTGAGTAGAATTAGGAAAACGCGATTACTTGACAACGAAGTAATCCTAACCGGCCAAGGTAATGCATGCGTGGCCCTTGAGCCCACGCTTCTATGCAGCCCGCAGCCACCCCCGCGCAGCCCGCAGCACGCAGGCCCACGAGTGGCGCTGCTGCTTGCTCGCTGGCCCTAGGGCGCTGGCAGCATGCACGCGGTCCCACTTGGGCGCTGATGCTGCTCGGCCTGCCTTGCTCGGCCTGCTATGCGCGCGCGGGATTGCTGGGTGCTAGGCCTGGTTTCGCGCTGGGCCTTGCGTCTTGCAAGCTCGTTTGTCGATCGTTCGTACGTCTTGCTTCGGTTTCGTTTTCCGATTCCAGAATTCATTTCCGATTCGAACAAATATTTAATATTTCCGATTCGAACTAATATTTAATATTTCCGTTTCAGGAATTTATTTCTGATTCCTATTTTCGATAATATTTTACGATAAGTACCATGTTTCTATTTCCGGCAACATCTACGACTTTGGATAATATTTATATTTCCGTCATGATCCATACTTCCGTTTTCGGCAATATCATCATTTCCGAAACATTCTATATTTTTCCTTTTGACGATTTCAGCTCCCAGTGGAACCGAGATATGTCGTTTCCGAATGTTCATAAATAGAGTATTTAATTCACTTAAATACTTGATCCGTTCACGTACATTTGTGTGACCCTACGGGTTCAATCAAGAGTAAGTTGTGGATTAATATTATTAATTCCACTCGAACTGAAGCGACCACTAGCTAGGCATATAGCTAACTTGATCTCACTGAATTATTAACTTGTTTAATTAATTAATACTGAACCGCATTTATTAGACTTAGCATTGAATGCGTACTTGGACCAAGGGCATTATTTCCTTCAGTCTCCCACTTGTCCTTAGGGACAAGTGTGCATTGCCTAATTCCTTTGTCTCTTGATGCTTTCTCATGAACATAAGGTAAGAGTAGTCATCCTTATTATGTCCAGAGGTATTTCTCAGTTTCAGAGTTCAACTGATCAAATAAACAGATAATCATAACCTATTTTTCATCTGAGCACGGCCATGCATTTTTCAGTTTCTAGCTCACCGAGTGGCCTTTGTACAACTTTCAGCATCTCATACCGATTTATGGGAGGACAATCCCAATCTTGTGAACTTGAGGTTAGACTTCGTTTGATAGGTGATTACCTGAGCGTTTCCGTTAAAGTATCCTTTTATGCTGTGACGCTTGACAACGTCAAAGTAACTAGTTCTCAAACAAGTAATCTCAACTCACTCAGGTATTGAGGATTAGTGTCTAATAATGTAATAAAATTTACTTATGATAGATTTTCATCTCTTATAGTAAATTTTCATAGGTCTGTCCGATACTAATCTTCTCAAGTAAGTATCTATGCAAATGATTGTGCCATTGCCATGTCCACATAGTTCAAGAAACAGAACTACTAGTCATCTTGCATTCTAGTCGTCTAGCGTTTTCTATGCGTCCACCTTTATAGAAAACTTCCTACCAGGGACATTTTTTCAACTTTTGACATTCAAGTTTACTTGATAGACTTTTATTAGTCACAGGACTGGTCCTAACAGTCTATCTTGAATATATCGTCAAATTGAAAGGACTCATCATTTAATATTAATTATGAAATTTCCTTTTTTATATGATAAATGTTCAACCCCAATGTTTTAAAACCATGGGCCCCTAACCCATCTTTTAAAAAATTAATGGAATTCAAAACTATGCTTGATTTCCAGTGCCACGATGTGAGTGTTGTTTCTCACTTGTTGCATAGGTTTAGTTGTCATGCTTTGCCAATCTTAATATCCTTTTCATCGAGTGTTCTTCGAGATAGGATGATAAGATCTTTTGAGTATGTTTATTATGTGATCTATTCTTTCTTACTACAATAGTTGTTCTACGCATTTTGCAATGAACACTAGTAGAAAAATATTTATTTGCGGCTATTAATGTGAGGCGTTTTTCTATAGACGCCGCAATTTAAATCGTGAGTATTGATATGCGGCGTAGATTTGCGTGAAATCGCCTCGAACAAATAACAACCATTTGTCAGCGGCGTTAATATCTAAACGCCTCAAACTAATTAGGGAATATTTCCCAAAAAACTCACGCCTATCCGTTCATTCATTTCCAACATTTTCAAAACCCTGGCTTCTCCACAACCTCAACTCCATTAGCCCCTTCTCCATTGCAGATCCTCTCCTCTCAAAACAACAAGTGATAATTGATCAAGTTCTCACTCTCGTAAAGTTCAATATCACGCCTTTCCCTTCCATTATTTTCCTTACATCAATTTACTTATGCTATTTCTCTCCCCTGAGTCTCCTCGTTCTTCAATGGCGGCGATCCTAGCTTGTTCATAATTTTCTGGTGGTATGTTTGTCTCTCCTATTAGATCCCTGATCTTAATTTTTTGTTTTTAATAATTTGTTTCGTTCAAATTAATTTCATGAACTTTCCTTCTTTATTCGATTATTTGACTCTAATTATTTGAGTTTTTTTCCAACCATTATTGTCGATAATTTTGAAGTTTGCCATAACCACAATATGGATCTGTATTAGTTATAAGATATTAATTTTTTGGGGGTTTTATTGGTTGATTCTTATTTTTTCGTGGGTTATGTTTGATTTTAGGAATTAGGTATTTATGTGAAGGTAATCAATCTAGCGCTTGGAGTGAGGAGTGAGGAATGCGGACTGCACTGTTGCCGGGGGTTCTGACGTTGTGAGTGAACGAGATGAAGGCAGTTCCAATATCAAGGTGCAAATTTAAACTAAATGAGGTGTATTTTATTGGTTTATGTTTGTATCTTGTGATGTAAATAGATCTGTGTTTTATGTGTGTAGGAAATTAATTCGACAGTATTGATTGATCTGGAGTAGGATAACAATTTTCAAAAGAATTTATTGAGGCCATGGCCTCTTTTAACGAGGTAATCTATCCTCTTCACTGCAGTCTGATATAGTAGAAATATTGTATATGGTTCTTTAACTAATTACATCTGAAAATGTGGTCTAGAAACCTCTGATTACGGCTCTCTCTAACCCTACAACGCAATCAGAATGTATTGCCGAAGATGCTTATACATGGACTAAGGTAACAAATTGTGTAGGGACTTTAAGGATTTGAGTAAATATCCATATATTTTTCTATAATCTGAATAGCTTCCTTGTTATTTCTTAATGAAAGGGTCGGCTCTTCTTCGAGTATGTTCTTCTATCTTTTTGGGTAAAAAGTATGTTCTGTATGATTATATAGATTTCATGGCTCATTGTAGTTTACATTTCGATTCCTGATATTTGTGATTGAATTCAGTTTTGCTTGATCTAGTTTGAGTTAGTTGACATGAATTTGTGATTGGTAATTTTAACCCTTGATTTTTTTTGGTTAGTGGAGCTTCAATAATAAAAACTTTTGAGCGGATTATGCTTTTTAGTTTGATTGAATGGATTGAAATAACATCTCGATTTTTCGGCCCAGAGTGTCCCTTATGGACTTTCTTTTTTGTGCCCTTAGTTTCTAATTCTTAATCTCTATGGAAATTAGGTTTTTTTTTCCTTCGTTATTGTTTAATTTCTCTGCTTATTTTCATTGATTCACTATTTATGTTAACTCATTTAATTACTCTTGTTGTTGTACAAAAATAGTTAGCTTGGAGAGTCCTATGTAATAGTAATGTTGGTGATATCTCTCTTAACACAGGGTGTACTACACAAAGTTTTGAGCTACAGTGCTTAATGCACAAATTAGGAGTCTACAAGACCGACTGAACAGAATCGATAAATCATTGAGAAGTAGCTCAACATATGAAACTCTTTTCAACTCCAGTGTGGTAAAATAATCTAAACCACCAATCCCTTCATTTTTCCAGCTTCTATCTTGTTATTTTTCCAACATCTGAAACTCTTTTCAACTCCAGTGTGGTGAGGCGGTTTGTAATTGTACCAACAATAAAGTCTCAGTCTATCTGTTTTTGCATTATTTTTTTGCTAGGTTGTATTGAGCTCGAGTTTCACGCTCTTCCCATGTTGTTTGTCAGTCATACTTTGAACTCTCATGTAGGATCTATGTTTTTCTTTTAGTTAGATGCTTACATATTTTGTTTTTGCAGGTCTTCCTTCTCTGATTGCAGTTCCTCAAGGGTGTAAAACATCCAACTGTCTTGTTAGGTAAGCTAGTTATGTATGTCCGACAAATATGCGGAGTGCTTTGTAGTTTATGAATTGAAGCTTCAATATTCAAGTTAATTGGAGTTGCTTAGAGATATATGCCTAGCATTTGTAATGTTTTGCCATTTGATTATGAGATATATACCTCGCATTCCTTATTACACAAAGGACACATTGGTACGTTGATCTTCTTTCGTTGTAATAGATGCTCGACACTCCTCAGGCTTCTCTGATTAGATTATTTTTATTATAAGACCACCTAAAAGATTTCCAGATTGACACTAAATGCCTCACTATCCATCAACTAGTCCACTGATAAAAAAATGTTGTGATATGCATTGACATTGACAGTGCCTTTTAATATCAAGTCTCGCTTGGAACTTCATGTAATCTAATGTTGGTGATTGTTCCTTATATGCATGGTCTTATTAAAGTCTCATTCACTTCTCTTAGAAAAGAACCTCAAAAAATAACAACATTGTTTTATTCTCAAGGATTATGAAGCTCGTTCCATTTATTGATTTATTCTATTCTTGGCACCATAAAAATTAAATATATTATTCTTAGGTTATAATCGTTGTTCTTTTAAGTGTTGTCAAGCTATGGAGTATGACATCTTTTATTTTTATTTAATAAAATGGTATTGCAGATTTGCAGAGAGCAAGTGCAAGAGCAGTTGGTAAATCTCGTCATCCCATATATAAATCATACCATCCAGATAGATGATAAAGCACTCAAGAAAAACAAGGTCAAAATAACGACTCTTATGGGAAAGCAAATGTAAGGCTAGTTTCCGATACCGCGGCCTCCCGCTCTAACTTCTATCCAAATACCGTATGAAGCTGAAGAACAACATAGAGTATTTCTGTTGAGTAAATTCTTAGTGAATATATGATTTCAACAAAACAAGGAGATGAATTTGCCATTTTTTTTGTACGTACATAGATTAGGTTTATTTTAGTTGTAATATTCTTTCTGTTTTCAAAAGGATTGGAATATGTATTACATTTAGTTATGGCATTGGTGGTAATGACTTGTAGTATATGATAGTGGCATGGTGTTAATGGAAGTTATATTGTGGTATGCTAGCTTTTCTGATGGTGGTATAGGCGTATAGCTAGTATTTCATTTAATAATTTTTTTAAAATATTATTTTTGTTAATTTGAGGCGGTTTTTTGTCTAAATAGCCCAAGCAAATCACTGTTTTGAGGCGTTTTTCACACATTAATGTGGAAAAAAGATGATTGATTTGAGGCGTTTAAACAAAAAACGCCGCAAATAAATCATTTATTTGCGGCGTTTACAAACGCGGCAAATGAATACCATTGATTTGCTGCCCCTCCATTTGCTGCTACGCCAAAAACGCAGCAAATTAATATAAAAGTGACGCCTCAAATAAATGTTTTTCTACTAGTGGAAGAACCATAAAGCCAACAGACATGTGATCTACCCAAGTTCAGTGAAGAACTCTTTAACATAAACAACCCTGTTTTATTGCTTCTTAGGCAATAGTTACTTTTACTTCAATTGTATAGGTTGCTAGTGATACTATATGGATTCTCTTATCCAAGCAGTTCACGGATATGTGGAAGACTTTCCAGCTGTATCTTAGAACATAGAAAATAATATTTAATTTCACACGCAACAACTCGTGGTCTTCAATCCATGTTGCCATTTCAAAATACGATGCTCTATAGCTCGTCCTTGCCAATGGTTAACTCCAAAGAGATCTTGCTTTATCCTTTGCTAGTGTTTATGCGTGTAGCATCAATATTAGCATATCTTCATTTCCTTGAATCAAGAACTATTCCTATGTACCTTTTCAAGTACCATAGGTTTTTCTTGATCTCAATCTAGTTGATCTTAACTTAGATCAATAGAGATTGGTATATGTTCTTCATGCCTAAAGACATACGATACATTTTTTTTGGCGATCCTCCTATTATATTATACATGATAAATTATTTTGCAGAATAATTCCCAATTGAATTCTATTCATGTAACTTTAGCTCATCTACTTTCAGTAGATACTAAATCCAGCTAAATTCTTTGACATATAATATAGGTTAAGAATCTCATTTAGACTCTTTGATGTTTAACTTAATATATGCTTATACATAGTTCAAACATCTATTACTTAGATTTATTCACATGAGTCAAATGTCTCCAATGGAGTCTTTCGTGTTTGATTTAGTAAATGCAATTAATTAATCCAAAACAATAATATAAGATCTTTGTAAATAGATCTTAGTACACCGTATGCACTAAGTTTCTCCTTGGTCCATTATTGATGAATAATTTCAAATCTAAGTCATTTAGGATTTGAATGTTATTTCACAATAGAGAGATATGTGTGTGATACACACAAGACCAATTAATTTTTACGTGCTCCCACTAAACTTCTTATATATCTATAAGGATCATGTACATTTTATGAAACTAAAATACTTATTAGCTTCACTAAAATATAGTTCCGATTCCCGATTGCTTGCTTAAATCCAAACTTAGATTTTATAAGCTAGCTTTCCTTTTCAAGTATTTATTTGGATCCACAAATCCTATGACATGCCATGTACATAGTTTCTTCCAACATTTTATCGAGGAATACATTTTGTCATCCAATTGCCATATGTACTAATATGCAATCATTTCTTAATTTATAGACTTGAGCATTACGATTTTGCATGAGGCTTCAACACAATCCACGCCGTGAATTCGCTTCTAACCTTTAGCAACTATAATCTAGCTTAGTGTGTGAACACAATTCATGTTTGATGGTTTTTATCCTTAAAACCAATTTGCAAAACCAATTTGCAACCAATAGGTATAAACCATTCATGCAAATCAACAAAATTTCAATTTTGTCATCAAAACATTGAGTATATTTTATGGCCTCTAACCATTTAAAACATTTGAGTCTATATATGGCTTCTAACCATTTTAGGGAATCTGGGTTTCGTCATAGCTTTCTTACAAGTCACAAACTCATTAATCTACATGATGATAGTTTGACTGCAAGTTGTAGGTTTCTTTACAATCTAATCGAAGAATCTCATAGTTTCAGTGACCTGAACTCTATGCCTACTTGGGTATAGAACATCAAACAATAGAATATCAACAGAAACTTGAAATTCCTTTGAATATTCTGTTCTCCTTGAAGAATTTGTAAAGTCTTCTAAGAGATGTCTATTCTTTAAAGCCACTTCTAAAGTCCTTAAAGAATAATTGTTCGAATTTTCTGAAGAACTTCGAAAAGCCACCGGAATGTCCGTTTATGTTTGTTGTTCGCCTCGAAGACTTTCAAGGTCTATTTTCTCCCACTTGTCATTTTGGAAACGAATCTAAAAAAGGATATTTTTTCGAGCAAACAAACATTATGTTCTCAAAATTCGTGGTAGAAACAATACCCTTGTGTCTCATTTAAAGAAATCACAATGAAACATATATCTATACTTGGGCCTTAGTTTGTCCAATAACAAACACTAAGCTCCCACTGAGTTTAGGAACTCTTTAGATATATATTATGAAAAGATGTTCTGAAATTATTTTTCAATAGCTTTGACGAATTTGGTTTAGTCTGGTGGTAGTTGTGCATTTTGTTTTAGAAATTATAGGAAAAATATTTATGATTCATCATTGATCGAATCAAGTACCAATTGACTTCGATCATTCCAATTTAGATAAACCGTATCTAGATCTCTTATGGAGCTGGATAGTGAAATTACAACTCACAATCATTGATGATCATTCTTGGTATAAGTAATCATTAACACGATCTAACCTAGATCTTTATGATTTCTTGCCAAGTGGATTTTATACTTCTGAATCTTTGAGCTAGCCAAACAGATTCAACTTATATCATATTGAGTAAATAAACCAATATTCACTCGAAACTAGGTGATATAATAAAGTCATAAAATCTTTCTTTAGGTTTGAACATGTTGTCTAGGTGTTCTAACAATAGTTCATATCTTTTGTTACTTTCAACAAGTAAGACTAACTTGTCTTGAATGATCTAGAAATCAATCAACTTTCAAAAGTCCATCAAAATAGAGCTTTAGAACGTTAACTTGTTGACATGGTCTAAGAAACAATGCTAAAGGTTTGTGGAACTCAAATCAAGATCTAGTAAAGTTCTTATTGTTAAAGATTTGTTTGTTTTAATCAAGCATATTGACTCAACCCGTAAATGACCATTCAATTCAAATAAACAAATAAACATTGTTTTTGTTTTTCTTGAATGTGAGTCTTTCTGTGTTTGAAAACAGAAATTTAGGTATGCTGATTATGGAACAAAATAGCCATTAAGTTCCAGCCTTGAAAGGACTTAAAACAAACTAGATGACCCTACAACTAATGTAGCAATGCCATGCTTCATTTCCCACTTGTAGGTCATTAGTGTAGCCTAGCTTCCATTATTTGAGTTATTATCGAAGTAAGACCTCAAGCGGTATATGATACCAAGGAAGTTTGATTGCTAGGTCACTTCTTTTTAAACATAAACTTATAGGTAGAAATGGAATCGTAAATTCCTTTCATTTGTTCCTTGTTTTCCTATTTCTTATACCCTTTCTTATAGTCTTAAGAATTGAATTCTTTAATGTTGACTTTTATACTTTGTTAGACATGTCCAATGCCACTCCAACAAAGTTCTTACCATTTTATTTATGTTGAATATTCTGTTTCAACTAGATGATCTTACCAGAAGCTTCTAAAGTTCTCTAAGCATCGATCTATTCGAATGTCTGAGTGTTCACCATTGGTAAAGCTGAGTGTTAAACTCAATGCTTTATGATCTCAAAACGACATTATATTTTGAATTAACAAGCACTAATTGGTTTGCCATTCGAATTTGATACTCGAAAACAACCATAAAAGTCGCTAAAAGAAACATACATTTTAAATTGCTCATTTTCTCTCATTTCCGTAAATCGTTCTTGGATTCACTACCAATCGAGGAAATTTACTGTTATCCTTCTAAAAGGCTTTATTGCAGTGCACGATATTTAATTATAAACAACAATTAAAACATACATTGAAGCATGCAAAGTCTAAACATTTATCATGAGTAATAACTTGAAAATTAAAGCAATCATGCAATTTAAACAATTTATTGGCATTTTATTCGAATTTATGTGTTCCGACAGGTGTGAATAAAAAGAATCCAAGATCCTTAAATCATTAAAGAATTTAGCACATTATGTATTTAGACTCAATTCTAAAATATTTTAGGTAACAAAATCCTTTGCTAATAGTCTAGAAACTACTCTTGGTTGATAGGTACGTCTAAGAACTTAATAGGTAAACCTATCTCATTTGCCACGACATAAAAGGACTCCTTACTTATATCGTTGAGTTTCACCAAAACTAACATGTACTCACAATTATTTGTGTACCTTACCCCTTTAGGATCAATAAGTAACACCTCGCTATGGCGGAAAACTATTACTAAAATTGATGTAAAGGTTATTGTAGGGGGGTTTTTTGTATTGCATTTTTTCCCGTTTCCTACAAGGGGGTTTTAGGAGGCCGGCCGGCTCGTTTAGAGAACCGTTTGAATTTTTGCACCTCGAAGGATTCGCCGCCAAACTTTATTTAAGGTCTTGTTTGGAAAGACCGCAAATGACTCTATTTTTGGATAAGGCCTTGAATCCTTGAAACGGATGGGTGAGATCCGGGCTCGGGAACGAAAATGCTTATTCGGCGAGCTTTAGAAATATTCAAGTATGTTGGCAAAACATTAGTTTGAAAATAAACCCTAGATTAGACTATGTGGGTTTGATTTTGAAAGAAAAATAGAATTTCTAATTGTACGGTGGGCACTTTTCTTTAAAGATTGATTTAAGGAACCTAAGGCCGGTTTGTCCAAAAATATCTTCGTTAAGCGTGATGTAACCTTTGTATTTTGTTGTATTTAGCATGTTGGTGATGAAAGCGATAAAGCACATAAAGCAACATCACAATACTAAATAAAGAGCGGAATTAGTAAATAAAGGACCCCCTAGAGAAGGACTAGGGAGTAGGTCCACATTGAACTAGAAATGGACCAGGCAAGTAAAGATGCTGAATTGAAAGTGCGGAATTGAAATTGCGGTATTGAAATTGCGGTATTGAAAGTGCGATATTGAAAGTGCGATATTGAAATTGCGGTATTGAAAGTTGCGATATTGAAATTGCAATATTGAAAGGTGCATAATTGAAATTTGTACTTGGGCACATGAGATTCGAACGCCAAGCGGCTCCTTAAAAATAAGTACGCCCGACACGAATTCAAAGCCAAAAATCTCAACTTGGGAGAGGTTGCTCAACCCAAATATCCTAGATTTTGCATATTAAACTTGAAATTGAAAGCTTGAATATTGAAATTTTTGAACTTGAAATGATTGAAATTTGAACTTGAAATGATCCTAGTTTAGGGAAATAACCATGAATAACCCTAAACATGGCAAGATCTTTGAAAATTGAAGACTTGAACTTGTATATTGAAAATGGAGTTTTGAATCTCAAAGACTAAACCTTTAAATGTTAAAAGGTGTTTATCTTTGATTACCCCATGTTTGATGGTGATTCTAGCCCAAGAGATGATTGTAAACAACTTGGACATCCTTGAATCTTTGAAAATTGTATTTTGTATTTTGAAAAAGTTTGTATTTTTGGAAAACATGTGTGATTGTTGCAAGTGGTGTTTTTTATTGATTAAAAACACCAACTTGCTAATCATTTAGAAATCAAAGCAACATAGTAGATTAGAATGGGATTCGGATTTACCTAGTTAGATTTAGGCAAGAGCTCCCAATTGCTTTGGATTTTAGGAATTTTGTATGTGTTTTTTGAGGAGTTTTGAGTTGTATTTTGAGGCGTAATGTCGAAATTACGACGTTGTATTGTTGTGCTCCCCTTTTTTCGATGGAAATGAGGGGTACTTATAGGAGGGAATGGTGCAAAACGCCAGCACACGCCAGCGCAGGGCGCCAGGCCAGCGTAGTGCACTGCTGACGTGGCTTGAATGCCGCCAAAGCAAGGACGGGGAATCGTCCTTGTTTCGTCTTGGAGCGTTGTACATGTTGTACGAATAGTAATAGGTTTGGCGTTTTGTATTTTCTTGGAGGTTAAGGCATCGTTTAGCGTCTAAAAATAAGCCTTTCTCGGGTTTTTGAATTCGAGTTTTACGGGACGGGGCTCGGCATGCTCGGTTTTGTGGGTCGGCGCCCGAATTTGACTTGCCTTATATGATTTTGAGTGGAAAAGGCCTAGTAAAACCAATGGGATGGTCTACTAGTTGAGATTGTACTTGGATTTTGAAATTGGATTTGGAAAGTTGTATTTTGTACCGAGTTCCGGGAGGGGAACGGCCTCGGGGATTGGATTTTGGACCTTGGATTTTGGAGGTGTTCTTAGCAATTGGGATTTCCGCCTGGAGTTACTCCAATCACCTAAAAGGATAATGGTATCGTCATCATAACAAAGGGGAGACACAAATTAGGTGTCTACAGAAGCCCCCACTTTGACTGAGCGTTCGGTTAGGAAAGCGCAAGTCAAAGTATCTCGAAAGGGACGGAGAATGATCAGGATGTTTTGCAATCAAGACCACTCTTTGTACGCCGGTACCTGCATAAAACAGGCATTAGAAAAAAGGGATAGAGTCTACCTCAGTACGGTTGGTGATGACTCCGGTTTGTACTTGTATTTTTCCGCCTTCAGTTCAGGACGGAGCTTGGCATCGAAAATTTTGAAATTTTGAATCTTGAAATTTTGAATATCCGGAGTTAATCCGTTGGGGATGTGCTTTGCTGGGAGCAAGATCTTTTTACTGGCCCTTAAAAATTTGATTTTTCGACTGACTTTCCCGGAGCTTGGGTCCGTTGGGAGTTGGGCGCCTGAGTCGTTGTATTTTTTGTACTTCGTATTCTTGAAATATTCATCTGTTTGCACTTGGAGATACAGGTGTATACCCGTATTTTCGATGGATGGTTCGATGCGACGTTTGATGCTTGGTGCGGAAGACCGTAGCAGCAAAGGACGAGCAATCAGCACGGGAGACCGCGCGCGCGCAGATTCGCGCATGCAGCAGGGCAGCGCAGTGCGCTGGGGCGGTGCCTGGCGCGGGGTTGAGCTATAAAAGCTCTCCTTGCCGTGCCATTTTGAGGCACATTCACTTGAAATTCTTTTGTTCTTTCTCTCAAAGGTCGATTAAGCTCTTCCCTTGTTCTTGTTCTTGCCTTGTCCATGTAAGTTTTTCATGTTTTTGCTTATGAAATAACTCTAGGGTTGCATGTAGTTTTGATTTTCTCGTACATTGAAATGATGCTCGTATGCTTAAGCTTCTTGATCTTGTAGAAAACTGTTTGATAGCCACTTGAACTTGAACTGTTAGAACTTGTACTTTTGAATTTTTATTGAACTTGTATCTGCTTCGGCATGGATAGCCTAGGTGTTGATGTAGAACTTGTATACCTGCTTCGGCGTGGGTAGCCTAGGCGTTGGTGTAGAGGTCCACTGGGGATTGTTGTTTTGAATCTTGAACTAGAGGTCCACTGGGGATTGTTGTTTCGAATCTTTTGACTTTGCATAGGCCAGCATAGAATAGCCCCCAGTTTAGAATTTTGACACTTTGTATGCTACTTGATTTAGTATGCCTGGTCACACTCGGAGGAAACTCGCTGAATCATCTGTGGTTCGAGCTGCCGAGGAAGACGCTTCGGATGATGAAGCGACTGCAATAAATGCGCCAGGTGGGGGTATGGTTCCCCGAGATGCGCTCGCTTTCCCTAGTACTGGTTGGTTCCCTTCCGACCTGGTGTTTCGGCCGGATTGGCACTTGTCTCAGCGGCGTCGCGCTGGCATGGTGAGTCTTGCACTGTGTTTTGGGTTTGTAATTTGTAATTATATAGGTCTTGAGCTAACTCGTTCACCTGTAGGCCGATGGAAAGTCGTTCCGTACTTACTGGTCCTTGGTGGAGGTTCAGAGGGCCTTTAAAGCTCTCCGTGCTGATGGGGAGGCTATGGAGATTTGGTCGCAGATGGGTCTGGCCGATTTCTGGCACACCATGGGAGGTTCTCCGAGGAGAACGAGGATTAAAAACCGTTTGTGGGCTTTGTTAGAGCGGTTGTGGGATACCACCAACACTTTCCACATGGCATGGGGGGAGATTACTATCACCCCTCTTGAGTTTGCTATGATTACAGGTCTTCCTTTTTCTGAGAGGAATGTGACCTTTGATTCTGAGCTGACGTGGCGCTCGGCCACTGCCAGGGACTTGCTCGGCCCTGTTGTTGACTTGTCTGATGATGATGCTCATGCTTCCGTGAAGGTGATTGTGGAGGCTATCTGCGGTGGGGGTGTGCCCGCAGAGCAGAGGGTTAGGCTTTTCCTCCTAGCCTTGGTGAGTAGAGTGATGGCCCCGAGTAGAAACAGTTGGGTGCACATCAAATTCTTGTCCACTTTGCGGGACTTGGGAGTTGTTTCAAGCTATGACTGGGGCGGCTTGGCATACAACCACCTTTTGTACGAGATGAAGCGGGCCTCCCGGACTGCACTGTGGAGCGACCCGAGCATGGCTGCTCTGTGGAGCGTGCTGGAGGTATTTGAGACCCCTTGTACTTTGTACTTTGTACTTGTATGCTTGTATTTTGAACTTGACTGATGCTTTGCTTGTTCCTTGAAAGATTTGGATCTATGAGCACTTTTCGACTTTGGCGCCGGAGCGTACTAGAGATGCGTCTTACCCGTATGCTGCCTCTTCGATAGGAGCGGTGCGCGTTGGTGCGTCTTTGGCGGCTTTTCGCAGGGCTTGGAGAGTTCTATCCGCTGAAGATGTAATCTTTTGTACTGTTTTGCTTTCTTGTATTTGTATTTGTACTGTTGCCTGAATTATTTGCTTTGCAGGTGGTATGGCGTCCTTTTGCCAACGCGGTTGTACCTATCTCGGCTGCTCGTGCCAATTTCCTGTCTGGGCGACGGGTTTTGCTTCCGGGGGTGTACCGCCATATGTGGTATCTGGGGGAGCGAGTGTCCCTTCAACACCATTCGGGGGGTAGGCTTGTCCCCAAGGATCCAACGGAGTCCATGCTAGCTCTGGATGAAGATCTTGCCCGGCTCTATGCGGAGGCTAGGGGCGAGGTTGTTTGCCGCTGTTGGAGGGAGTTTGTACACAGGAAGGGTAGCTATGATGACTTCCTGAGGAGGTTGGCCCCACCAGTACGCTTCGTACTGCCGATGAGCTTTTGAATCTTGTATCTTGTATTCTTGTATTCTTGTATTTTTGTATTCTTGTATTCTTGTATTGATTGCATGATTATATGATTGTATAATTGTATGATTGTATGATTGTATGTAAGAGGAGGAGGTTGATTCTGAGGACATTCCTCATGCTGATAGGATCCTCCGCTATGAGAATTCGGACGGGGAAGAGGTAGTGGAGACCATTCCTTTGGCTTCTCCTCCGCACCGAAAATCATATGATGATGTACCTGAGCATTACGCCCCCGTAAGTACTGTTGCATTTTTGAAACTGTTTGTAACTTTGTATGGGAAAATTGATCTTGAACTTTGTATGCAGGCGCCTCGGGTGAGAGTGCGTCGCTGGATGCTCTTGCTTGATTCTTGGAAGAGGCAGTGCTCCAAGCTGACCCGGAAGCATTCTGGCCGGAACAGAGAGGTACCTCACTTGATCTTGAAACTTGTATACTGGAAATTCCAACTGGGAAATTTATTCCTGAAATTGTATTTTGTATAGGAGCGCAGTCGAGACCGTAGAGACTCTGTTGACAGAGAGCCTCAGGCGGAGACGTCCTTGGGACAGGAGGGACCGAGCTTGGAGCTGGGACAGGGGTCCGGTGCTGGTGCTCATCAGAGGCATTATGATGCTGAGCGGGGAACTTCAATTCCCCTTTTGTACATGTTGATCCCACCAGGCATTCATTTGGAGGTGGTTGCGGTTCACGACCCTTTGTTCTTCCTTCCAGTTACTACTTCGGAAGAAGTGGTCCTCATCATTGGGGTGCAGGTTCATGGGCTTGCTATGCGGAGATGGAAAGGATGCGTCGGGCTCAGATGTTTGGGTCGTACCCGTATATGCCGATGCCGCCGCCTTATCAGTATTCCTCTTCTCAGCAGGGAGTTCATCCCTCCACTGGCACACTTCGTATCTCGGAGGAGGATCCTAGTACCCCTGGGACGGAGATGGATCGGGAGCTGGAGCGCCTTAGGAGGCGAAACAGGGACAAGGCGCCTGTGGTTGACGTCACCGCTAATGATGACTCAGACTGACCCTGCATGGTAGCAAGTTCCAGCTTGCCTGGGTTCATTTTGTATTGGCTGGATTGTATTGTGTTTGTGTGGTTTGACACTTGAATTTTTGTATGATTTGTATGGCTTTGAACTTGAATTGGTTTGTAAAATTTGAAGATTGGTTTTTGTATGTTTGAATGCTTGAAATTGTATGCGTTGTGTGTGCCTTGAAATTTTGTAGCTATATGCATGCATGAGAATTTTGCAAAAAATTTGAAAAAATTTGCCCATTTTTTCGGGTGTATATACCCACTATAAGCCCCCACTTTGAATGAGGTTTTTTGGTTAGGAAAAGCGCAAGTCAAAGTATACTCAACTTTTTCTAATGCACATGCAGACTCGACTTAGGACGCCGATCTAGGACTAGAATGCTTGAATTTTGAAATGACCCGAAATCCGCCCAAAGCGTTGATCTGGACTGCTTGAAATTGCGCGGCTTGCGGCTTTGGAATCTTGAATAATGGAGGTTGTACTCTGCTGTCTGAAACACTAAAGAGTGTGTACTCGGAGTCATAAGAGAGGACGGTGGCCTCGTCCTTTGGTGCAGGCGACTCTTGTATAAATAGGGAGCTTGTTGGATCATTTCTTGCATCAATCCCTCCCTGCTATCATTGCATACTGCTTCCTCTCGAAAAGAAAAGAAAGTATGGTTGTGTCCTTTGAAAGTGCCTTGAACTCGTGGCTTGGCTCGCTAGGCAAATTGGAGAAAAGGGAGCTTGATGGCATGCATCTTGGAGTGCTCGTCTCTTTCCGGTTTGTAAAATTGGATTGGCACTTCATTCTTGCTGCTCTGGAGGCTTGGGACCCAAATCATCATTGTGAGGGGGTCGAAAAAGCACGAGGCTAATGCGTGACCTCGTCCCTCGTGGGTGTGACGATTCTTTTTATTCAATCAAGTGTAATTGGATTTCCTGTGAGTATACACCCAATTGACTAGTAATATAGGAGTCACCATTCAGTTTTTAACGACAATGAGAAAAACTGACAAAACCCGGTTATCGTGACATAAAGGGAGTGTAATTATGTTTGACCACGACGGCCGTAGGTTCCCTTGTGATCCCTGGTGTGGGGATCTCTCAATATACACCCGCAAGGTAGAGATTGAGGGTTCGGGGGACTGTAACTACCGAGAGGAGTACTTCGCTCGTCGATAACTCCAGAGGCAGGATATCCTTACTAGCTCAGCATAAATAATTGAAGGGACATGCGTTAACTATTAAACTAATCTGAGTTGGTTTTAGCAATATGCAACATATAATACTAATTCGATCATGATTATCTGATTTAAATAGCATTAAGGGACCAAGCATGATAATCCGATTTCCCAAAAATATTTTATTTGTTAGGCGTGATAGAACAATCAAATTAGGTTAGTTTAACAGTTCATAAAAAGGGTGAGGAAAGCAGTTAAATCATCGAAAAGGGACACATTACGACGCACCCTTGAGAGGTGCGTCACGGTTCTCAGAAAACTAACCACTTTGACTTTGCTATTTCTCCTTTTTATTTAACGAATCTCAATTATGGGACAGGATACGTTCTGTTCGATTTATGGATCGATTGCGACAGAACGCGTGAACAGTTTCGCAGCGAGAGGCTTAGGCTAAGGGTTGGAGTCAATACTCAGAATATAATTGTGTGTTGTTGTTATTCTTTCACGTCGAATTTAGGGGCCTATTTATAGGGAAGAGTTCGTGGAAAGATAGAATTGCAGAGTTCTACTCCCTCCGTCCCGGAATACTCGACCCGGTTTGACCGGCACAGAGTTTAAGGGACTTGAATTGACTTATTTAATTTAATAGGTAGTAGTTGATAGTGGGGTATTATTTTAATGTAGTTAGTGGGAGGTGGGTTAAGAGGTGGGGTTGGGGTTGAATTTTTAATTATTTTTTGTATGGAGTAGGGGTAGGTGGGTTAATAGGGGTAGAGTGAGAAATAATATAATATTGTTAGAATATTTCCATTTTTAGAAACAGGTCAAGTATTAAGGGAAGGCCCGATAAGGAAAACAGGTCAAGTATTCCGGGACGGAGGGAGTAATCCACAAAGAATTAGGAAAAAACACGTACCCAGGTACTTTCAGCGCCCAGGCCTGGGCGCCGAAGATTTCGGCGCCCAGAGCCAGGCGTTGAAAATAGGGTCTGGGCTGTTTTCTTTAGTCAGATTCGGATTCCTGAAATCCGTAGAGTTTGAGATTAATTCGAGTCTTTTAGCGCGTATCAATTTTGTGACGGAATGCATCCGGGCACGTTACGAACTCTAGGCTCGTTAGGATTTCAATTAATACGTAACTCTTATTTCCGAATCATATTAGGAATAGGATTCTCGCAGTTTTCTATCTCATTTAGGATTTATGTTGGAATGCAACACCTAATTCTGACAGGTTTCTATCTTTTATGATTTGCCACTTTTAGAAGCTACCTTTTACGGCAGTTACTATTTTTAGAAGGTTTCCATAAATAGCAGGTTTCGGGTGAAATGAAATGGGGAATCGAGATTCGTTTATTTTATAGGAGATGCGTTGTCAAGTGGAGTTTTTATGCTTTCATCATCGAACCTTTCCCTTGCGGGAACGGGGACAAAAGTAGGTGTCTACAGTTAGCCCCCACTTTGACAGAGTCTTTGGAGTAAGACGATGGTCAAAGTATTAGACGGAGAGCGTCACACAAGCCACGGTGTATTGTGACCTGTTTTGCGAGGGTCTCACGAGCCCCCGAGTTATAACATTTGACTTAAGGGTCATCACTTCAAGTGTCGACATATCCCTCACGTGTCATTGGGATTTGTCAACTGATAGTATAGAAACTTCCTCAATTTGTCATTGGAAGAATCTAAAGGTGCGTAGAAACTCCCTCACTTTGTCATTGGGAGTAACTACAGATGTTTTCGAAATCAAATCTATAAAGTGTAATTGTGCCTGGCCAAGCCCAATCACGAGGTAAAAACTTTTTTTTTTATTTTTTAAAGATTCTCATTTTCAGGGCTAGCTAGACGAGAAAACCCCCTTGTTTTTATAGGACGTAAAACGAAGGAAAATCCAGCACCCTTGTTTTTATAGGACGTAAAACGAAGGAAAATCCAGCAAAAGTTATCGCTGCAGCGACTAAGGACCTGCGCTGTTAGTGACGCAGACCCCGCCCGGTGAAGGTGGGCGAGCGTGTCCGTTGAGGGTGGACGCCCCGTCCGATAGAAGTGGACGAATCTGTTTTGATGTTTTGAAAATAAGGACCTATGCGGCTTGTGACGTAGACCCCGCCGGCTGAAGATGGCGAACCTTGTCCGCTGAGGGTGGACACCCCGTCCGATAGAAGTGGACGAATCTATTTTGAAATTTATTTTGCTTTTTTGAAAATAAGGACCTACGTGGTTTGCGCCGTAGACCCCGCCGGCTGAAGATGGCGAGCCTATTTTAAATTTGAAGACTTTATTTTTGTCGAAAACTGAGGACCTGCGCGGCTAGTGACGCAGACCCCGCCTGCTGAGGGTGGGCGAGCCCTGTCCGCTGAGGGTGGACGTCCCTGAATTCGTTTTCTTTTCGATTTGGGAACTCGCGCGGTTTGTGACGCGATCTTGCCGACTGAAGATGGGCAAGTTCCTATTTCTTTGGTTCTTGTGATTTCTTTTGAGAATTTATTTTATTCATTCTTGCAAGAGCGAATTATTTCGAGGGGTGCTCGAATTTAGTTGTAACCTGAACGTGGGCTGACAACGTGTTCAGATGGATCTTTGTCTTGCGACCGTCCGCTTTCGTGATTTTGAGCTAGTCTTTACGGCTCGACTTGGTCTTTGATCAGAGGACCGCGCACAAGCGTCAGTGACGTCCTTTCGATGAGGTCGAACCTATTGTCGTTCTTTTTTGAGATATCCAAACATGATATGGTGTATGGCGCAGTCCGGGAATGTGATTTTGATCGCGCGCTCCTCGTTGGAGTCTATTTTTTTCGCGAGCCCCCAAGCACTGGGGCTCGTCGGTTGTTTTTTTTCGCATCTTGTAATCATGTTTGGGGTCATGCTCGTATGTGCGAGCGACCTTCGATAGTAGTGTTCTACTTTAGCGAAGCCGTGGAGTGCGACTTTAGTTTTCAGACGACATCCAATTTTAGCTTGGCCCGGATTAACCCTTTGACAGACAAACATTTTTTATTTGGAAAACCAATGACTTGACGACACATATTTTTGGTGTTTCGAAGAATGACCATGATAAGCATTTTCTGAGACGAGTCTAAGTTTCGACCAAGTTTTAATGTTATTATTTTTTTCTTGCTTATTTGGGAGCTAAAGGTGCTTTGGGCTTGATCCTACTTGCAATAGGGCCTCGTGTTTAGCAACACGGTCTTAAGTCCTTTCTTGTTCCGTGTTTTGTGAAATCTGGGCCTTGGGCTGCATTTTCAGCGCCCAAGGCCAGGCGTTAAACATTTCGGCGCCCAGTCGTGGGCGCTGAAAGTCCTTTCCTGGTAATATTTGATTTTCGGATTTCCTAACACGTTTCCGAATGGGATCAGGATGTCATGGGGTGCGTTCAGCTATATATAGGGGCTAGATACGTCCTTATTTTCCATCACTCTCAAATTCTTTCTCTCTTTTTGCTGTGCTCTAATTATTCACTGCTTTTGCCATGTCGATCCCTACTTTCTCACTCCAACGGACTGTTAGGCGTTGGCTACGGGCCCTTACTCCCACAGAAAAAGCTTTGTTAAAAGAATACCACTTAGAGGCACTTTTAGGTTTACAACAAATTAATATTGATTATAATTTTCTGCATGCTACCCTAAGCTTTTGGGACTCCGATCATCATGTTTTTGCCTTTCGGGGCAATGAAATATGTCCTTTGCCTGATGAATTTGCTGCGATCCTTGGTTATCCTACTAATACTACTCCTGTTACCCCTGGCACTATTGAAGAGGGTAAAAAAACCATAAGGGCTTTCCTAGGGCTAGATGATAACATGTTTGCGGAAATTGTTGTAGATAATAAGGTTAACTTAGCGAAACTTGTAAAACATCACTTTAGGCCTAGTAAGAATATGACCGAACAAAAATTGAACATTCGAGCCCTTGTATTTTGCTTGTTGAATCATTATTTGTTGTCGAATAACAATGGTGAGTTCGGTGACATAAGGTTGATCCCCTTGATTAGCCAGATGGAAAGTTGCTATTCTATTATGCCGTTGGTTGTTGCTGAGACTTTGCTGAGTGCGGATGAACTGAAGAAGGGCGCCAAATCTGAATATTTTAAGGGGAGCCCCCTATTGCTGCAGGTAATCGATCTTTTCCTTGCGCGCATGTATGTTTTTTTTGCATATATTTCTTTTTGCCTGGGGCTGAGTTTCAGCGCCCAGGGCTGGGCGCTGGAATATTCGGTGCCTGGTCCTGGGCGTTGAAACTGCGCCCCAGGGACCTTTTTTTTCTTTC
The DNA here is from genome assembly GCF_020520425.1 of Spinacia oleracea. NCBI lineage: Eukaryota > Viridiplantae > Streptophyta > Magnoliopsida > Caryophyllales > Amaranthaceae > Spinacia > Spinacia oleracea. The sequence continues at coordinate 45,786 of NW_026614346.1, forward strand.
TGTTCATTATTTTGATTCGATCGTACCTGTTTTTGCAGATTTGGCTTGCGGAACGGCTTAGACTTTTGGAAGCTCCTGCCGATCCTAAACATTATCGCCCTATAGCTTTGGGTAACCGAAAATACTTGCACCAAGGCCAGGACGAGGCCGAATGGACCTCCTTTTTTACTTATGGCATTTGTTCTATTAAGTGGGTGGTACCATGGTGGGGTTTGACTACTATGACAGGGGGGTCTGATGTATCGGTTTATGTTTCTTTGTTGGGGCTATCTCGTCCCATTTATATTTTCCCTTACCGAGTCATGCGTCAATATGGTTTAAGGCAGACTATCCTCTTTTCTGATACGGTACCACCTAAGGTAGCGGCCTTTTCACAAACACGGGTCTTAGCGTGGGCTAAGTATTATGATGGTCTCCCGCGTTGGGCCGTAGCTACAAATGGCTTTGTGGGTCTTTCTGAAAACTACAAGTTGTGGATGAGCTCCGATGACAAAGATGTGAGGACCGAGGCTCGTAATGGGGAGTCGGCTGAGCTTTTGATACCTCGTATTCGTGTTAAGTATGAGGGTCCTGATTCTGCCAAACCTCGTACCTATAGTTTTAAGACTGTGAAAGCTCGTCCTGATCGAAAGCGAAAGAAAGTTCCTCCCCATTCCAGTTTCAGGCCAAAAAAGATGCCTAACATGAAGGGGCCTGCTGTTGTCAAAAGAAATGCAAGCTCCCGCGGAGATCGTCGCCGGAACAATGTATGGGTTAGGAAGGCTCAGCCGCCTGTAGAAACAGTGGCTAGTCTAGTTGATGATAATAATCCTTCTCCCACCATTGTTTGTGCCCTTGAGGCTGAGCGGGCTATAACTGAGAATGTTTCTGAAGCCTTGGCGTCTTTGGAAGTTAGTGTCCAGGAGCCGGTTTTTATGGAGATTGACATTGGGGCAGCGCAGAGGACTGTGGGGGTGGATCCTGCGAATATTGCCCTCTACAAGACTTTATTTGATGATCCAGAAGAACTAGAGTAGTGTAGTTCTTGTTAGGGTGTAGGTGCCCTCTATTTATTTCAGTCGTGTTTGTTTTTATATTTAGCACTCTGTTTTCCTTCTTATTATATTTTAATAAAGGCGTATTTTTAGTTTTCATTTTCACTCTTTTATTTTGTTTCTCCTCTTTTTTATGTATTTTATACGTCTAACACTTTTTTGCACAAAGAATATATTTTTTTATTTGGACCGAATCCTTGGTAAGGATTGCCTACGTATCTTGTCAGAATCAGGTCGCGCGTAGTTCAAGCTTTTGAATTTTTTCTAGTATGCCGGATTTCGGTAGATATGTCCTGAAGTGGAAACATATTACTTAATTGGTCAAATGAGTGAAGTATTTATCATTATTTTCATCTGCCGTTTTTTTTGCCATAGGTTGCGTAAAATTCGGCTATATTCTTGGTAAACCTATTTGGATACGTACTGTACCCCCCAAGTGTTCGTTATTTTTCCGTTGTGTGCGGATAAAATGACGAGCACTTTCAGAAAGAAAACTTTTGGCAGGCAGAGAGTTTCAACGCCTAGGCCGGGGCGTCAGAAATTTCGGCGCCCAGCCCTGAGCGCTGAAAATGACTTGGGCGGTCAATTTTTGACGCATTGCTTCACATGTTCTTGCGTTTATTTCTATTTCTTTTTTTTTTCTTTTTTTTTTTTTGTACCTTGATATTTTGCTTTAATTTTGAGGCTACTTTGGAGGCTTTTTTTACTGTTAGCGTGAAATGCACTTTTGTCTGGATTAATTTTTTCTATTGGTGACTTGAAACAGTTTTGAAAATGGAGTTAGGGTGCGGAAGTTATGAAGATCTTTGTGTAGGCTTTGGAGGTGGGTTGTTAGTGAAGGGTATGATGGAATCTATGTTTTATGAATCTGTTTTTTTTGGTAACATTTGCATTGTTTTTAATTTTTTGATTTCCTTTGATTTTGGGTTGCATGGATTGGCTCGTATGATGACGCTGGTTGGCTTTTCAGGTTTTGGGGATATGAATGGGATAGTGTGGTTTATTTTGTGGGTTTCGGGAATTGGTTCCCATGGCACTATTTTAAAACCGAGTGGGCTTTGTTTGTTGGGCCTAGAGTGGGCCGCTTCTTTATTTTGTATTTTGCAAGTACATTTGGTGTTTATTTAGTGTTAGAATAAAATTTTTAGGAGAAATATTACGCCTTTATTGATTCGGAAAGTAAGGAAAACACACTGAAATAAAACTGACCTATATTCTAAAGGGCTTTAGGACCATCTAAAGTCTCTATTAATTTTTTTCTATCAATCTAAAGAACTACTAGGCGCTTTTTACTAATGGTGCTCTATGTGGCTCAAGCCTGGGGTTTAGTCTCATAAAACTTCGGTCCTTCACCGGTACTCATCTTGAATTCCATTCCTTTTGCGTTGACCCACTGATATGTCTTCACCCATCCGTTCTCGACCTCTTCTAGTGTTGATGCAGGAGAGATTAACCGGGTTGGATCGAAACCTTCATCTTGTAAAGTTAGGGTAGTCATCACAGTCTCATCCTCCATAGGCCTTGATTCGTTAAACAATGTCCATAGAGCCTGGTTGTCCAATATTTCAGCTGTTTTAGTCTTGGTGAGGTGGGGTGCCTCATCCAAGGTGTGGCAGTCAAGGAAAATTTCAAATCCGGGTTTTAGCAAGCCATCCTGAATGAAGGGTTCAGGGAAATCACAGCATGGGTGTTCTTCTCCTTCCCGAACGAACATCCTGTTAAGGGTCTTTTGATATGGGGGAAGGAGGGTGGTTTGTTTGGTTTTGTTAAGGCGTAGCCTAGATAGGCGGTTAGCAATATCTTCCTCCGTTGGTTCATAACCTAAGCCAAAGGGAGTAGATTTGTCGGGAAAAGGATGGAATGTGCATTCCTTCTTCCTTATGCCCAATGGGGTTCCTGGAAAATAGCCTTGAGCTAACAGCATTCTAGGGATGACTCGGGATGCATGCGTGTCTAGGAATGCTGGATCATAATCTTCGATGAACTGGATTGTTTCTTCCATTTGAAACCCATAAAGGCCGTCTGCAGTTTCGGCCGTTCCAACCATAGTACAACTGACGTCGAGAGGAGGGGCGCGGATCTCTAGTATTACCCCATTATGGTTAAGTTTAACCATTTGGTGCAAGGTAGAAGCCACACCTCCTAAGTCATGGAGCCAAGGTCGCCCTAAGAGGAGGTTGAAAGTGGGCTTGATGTCGATTATTTGAAACTCCGTGGTGCGTGCCACAGGCCCGGTTTGTATGGTAAGGTTGATTTTTCCCAATACAGGCCTTCGGGAGTTATCATAAGCTCGTACCCCTTGCGTGGAGGTTTGGAAGTCATCGTTTCCTAGCCCCAAGCAATGGGCGGTTCGCAATGGGCAGACATTAACCGCCGAACCATTATCTACGAGCGCTAGGGGGATGTTTTGTCCTTTGCATCCAACCACTAGGTAAAGGGCTTTATTGTGAGCACCACCCTCTTTGGGTAAGTCTTTATCAGTGAAAACTATGGCCTTTTCTCCGGCATCTCTCGTGACATGGCTAACCAATGAGTCAGGTGTGATATCTGTAGGTACTGAGATGAGGTCAAGTTTCAGTAAAGAAGTCCTGGCCCGAGACTTGAGATAGGTAAATATCTTCAGCATCATCGTTCCACACACCGCACACTTCCCTCTCGATTCGATCCATAGGGACCACAGCGAGTGGTGCACCTTGAGGTGTAATATACACCGTGGGGTCGAAATTCTCTGGTTGGTCGAGAGAGATGTGACAAGAGCCGAGTGGGCTCTTGTTGTTGTTAGGTTTGCCAACGTTAGGGAGAGGTATTACTTCATCCTCTATCATGTCCTGGATCGTATGTTTTAGAGTCCAGCAGTTTTCAGTGTCATGCCCATTTCCTTGATGGAATTTGCAGTAAGTACCTTCGACCCAATATTTTCTTTTGACAGGAGGGTCACGGGTGGGGCCTATAGGTCTCAACTTTCCTTGATTGGTTAGTCTTTCAAAGGCTTGTACCAAAGTTGACCCGAGTGGGGAAAACTTTCGGTCTCGGACCCATCTTACAGGGTTTCTTCGGGCGGGAGCCTCTTCTACAGCATGGACTTCTTGGGCTTGGGATGTGTTACCCCGATTATAGGTGTTGGTCTTATATGTGGGTTTGCTCTGTATGGTTTTGGCGAGGTCGTCCTCGATCTTTATTCCCACATCATAAACTCTTTTGAAAGTGTCGAGTCCCAGGTACCTAAGGTGTTGTCTGTAAGCCGGGTCCAGGTTGTCAATGAATTTTTCGACCAATTCTGTTTCGGGAGGCCTGTTGATTAGCTGGGCCGCCTGGTCCCTCCATCTAGCAAAGTAGGTTGTGAAACCCTCATTTTTCTTTTGGAAGAGAACTTCCAGCTCGCGCATGGTGACTTGGAAATCCATGTTCGACGAGTATTGCTTGATAAGGACATTGACAAAGTCTTCCCAAGTGGGGAAGAGCTTAGGGTCCTGGTAATAGTACCATTTGAGCGGCACAGGTTCCAAGGACAAAGGAAAGGCAGGCAAGTACATGGACTTGTCCACGCCTTTCAAGTTCATGGTATTCACAAAGCTCAGTAGATGATCACGGGGGTTGTCCGTGGCCTTGAACTTTGGTAAGTCAGATGAACTGAACTTTTCTGGTAATTTGCCAGGAAAAGGTTCAGGATCGAGGGAGAAGTATTTGCTCCCCATGGTTTGCTGTAGGACCATTTTTTCAATCCTCTTCTCGTTTTCGAGGTCATTTTTGGCTTGCGCAGCCGCTAAAGCTTCATTTTCCATTTTCAGTTGGCCCATAAGTTGGGTCATTTGGACCATCTGGTCTCGCAAATCTTCGATGGACATGTTTGAAGGTGCGAATCGAGGTTGGGGAAGCGGAGATCCTTGAAATGAGGGACGACGGACGGAGCTTGGAGTTACTAAACCTGGTGTTGGCGATGTATCCTCGAGACGCACTAACCGTTGATTCCCTGATCGGCACCAAGTGGCAGGACCAGTCCTAGGCATAAGATAAGCTAAAGTTTAGGTTCCCAAAGTTTCAAGCATTACTTAGTCTAGACTTCGACTCTCTAAATTGGTTTTTCACTTTTTCTTTTGTCGGTACACTTTTTGGTTTTTTATTTTGATTTTGGTCATTCTTTGGATTTTCGAAACACTTGCCCGTGTGCCATTCATAGTTATTAGCACGTTCGGTTTTGGTGCCGGGTATTGTCGTCGTAGGAGGCCTAACAACGACACAAAGAGTTATTAATTTTTTTGCGAGTCGCTTTTGAAATCGAGTGCTTTTCTTACGCCCTCGTAGCAATTTTTTTGATCAACATTTTTTTTGCGCTACGTATTTTCCTTTCGTGCGGGCACCGAGGCTGCTGCGCCTGACCAGAAGGCCAAGCAGCAACTTCAGCGCCCTGCTAGGGGCGTGAGAAATTCTGGCGCCCAGCCAGGGGCGTTGAAAATGCGTCCCTGGCTGGTTCTCGTTTTCTGTCTTCTGTTTATGCGACTTCGACTTGCGTGCTTGCCTAATAACGTCCTTTACGCGTAGCAGCGTTTGTGGGATTCGTTACAGGCCATCCCGAGCGTCGCTTATTTTTGTGGCGATCATTCGGGTTTGCGGAACACGTGTTTCGGTATAACTCTTTGGCAAATTAGTCTATGAATGTTAGGGCAGTTTTTAAGGTCGTTGGTTTTCTAGGATAGTTTGTCACACACAATCACATATTTCACTACACATAACTACATTACAAACATGGATTTGAAAATTAAATATGCCACGTAGTTTATGATAGGCTTCTATGGGTAGTTTATTTGCCCTTGGCTTGGTACCGCTTCTATCGTAGATCCAACACATGCCCCGGTCGAGGTAGTGTCTTCAACACACGAATTTCGCTCAAGAGGCCAACCCGCAAGTGCAAGCCAAGGGGGCATGCAGACGAGAAGGACCTAATGAGCGAGCGATTGGGTTCGGGATAGGTGTACTACCTGCACAAGTACCGAGTGGGAAACATGCGCGGCGTATGCACCCCCCTATTGGCGAAAAAAGGTATCCTTAGTCCCAACTCCCGAGGGAGCCGAGATTCGTTATGATGTTCTGCCCGTTCACATTAATATGCTGATTTTCAGGTCGTCCCAACTTGATGGGGAAATAAACGCGGGGTAGGATTGTTTCACCCTTCTGCTATTTTGATTACCTACAAGCACGAGTATTTCCTTCACTATCCCCAGTGGAGTCGCCACTGTGAGGGGGTCGAAAAAGCACGAGGCTAATGCGTGACCTCGTCCCTCGTGGGTGTGACGATTCTTTTTATTCAATCAAGTGTAATTGGATTTCCTGTGAGTATACACCCAATTGACTAGTAATATAGGAGTCGCCATTCAGTTTTTAACGACAATGAGAAAAACTGACAAAACCAGGTTATCGTGACATAAAGGGAGTGCAATTATGTTTGACCACGACGGCCGTAGGTTCCCTTGTGATCCCTGGTGTGGGGATCTCTCAATATACACCCGCAGGGTAGAGATTGAGGGTTCGGGGGACTGTAACTACCGAGAGGAGTACTTCGCTCGTCGATAACTCCAGAGGCAGGATATCCTTACTAGCTCAGCATAAATAATTGAAGGGACATGCGTTAACTATTAAACTAATCCGAGTTGGTTTTAGCAATATGCAACATATAATACTAATTCGATCATGATTATCTGATTTAAATAGCATTAAGGGACCTAGCATGATAATCCGATTTCCCAAAAATATTATATTTGTTAGGCGTGATAGAACAATCAGATTAGGTTAGTTTAACAGTTCATAAAAAGGGCGAGGAAAGCAGTTAAATCATCGAAAAGGGACACATTACGACGCACCCTTGAGAGGTGCGTCATGGTTCTCAGAAAACTAACCACTTTGACTTTGCTATTTCTCCTTTTTATTTAACGAATCTCAATTATGGGACAGGATACGTTCTGTTCGATTTATGGATCGATTGCGACAGAACGCGTGAACAGTTTCGCAGCGAGAGGCTTAGGCTAAGGGTTGGAGTCAATACTCAGAATATAATTGTGTGTTGTTGTTGTTCTTTCACGTCAAATTTAGGGGCCTATTTATAGGGAAGAGTTCGTGGAAAGATAGAATTGCAGAGTTCTAATCCACAAAGAATTAGGAAAAAACACGTACCCAGGTACTTTCAGCGCCCAGGCCTGGGCGCCGAAGATTTCGGCGCCCAGAGCCAGGCGTTGAAAATAGGGTCTGGGCTGTTTTCTTTAGTCAGATTCGGATTCCTGAAATCCGTAGAGTTTGAGATTAATTCGAGTATTTTAGCGCGTATCAATTTTGTGACGGAATGCATCCGGGCCCGTTACGAACTCTAGGCTCGTTAGGATTTCAATTAATACGTAACTCTTATTTCCGAATCATATTAGGAATAGGATTCTCGCAGTTTTCTATCTCATTTAGGATTTATGTTGGAATGCAACACCTAATTCTGACAGGTTTCCATCTTTTATGATTTGCCACTTTTAGAAGCTACCTTTTACGGTAGTTACTATTTTTAGCAGGTTTCCATAAATAGCAGGTTTCGGGTGAAATGAAATGGAGAATCGAGATTCGTTTATTTTATAGGAGATGCGTTGTCAAGTGGAGTTTTTATGCTTTCATCATCGAACCTTTCCCTTGCGGGAACGGGGACAAAAGTAGGTGTCTACAATCATGTCTTCCGTTTTGGAAATAATGAGGTATGTCCCCTCCCTGAGGAATTTAGTGCCATATTGGGGTGGCCCTTGATGTTGGAGCCATGCATGCCTAGTGTTGAAGAACACTTTTTCTTGAGTTTTGAAAGGTATTTGGGCTTGAAGCCCCCACTTTTGATTGCTATTGTATATGGCAGAGGGGTGGATTTGTCCCTCTTTGTCACCTACTTTGCTGGGCTTGATGTTCCCAAAGTTTTTCTCCTGAGAGCCTTGAGTTTTTGTATATTCGCTCGCTTCCTCTTTTCGAAGCAGGGGTTTGGCAATGGTGATGCCTCCCTAATAGAGATTGTGGAGCAGTTTGCTAATGGTCGGGACCCAATGCCGCTTGTGATTGGCGAAACATTGATGGGCCTTGATATGCTGAAGTCGGACCCCTCTTCTTTGCCATCGGGAAGTCTGGTGTTACTCCAAGTAAGGATCTGGAGCTCTCTTGTATGTTAAATTTTGTACTTGTATTTGAATTTTGAATGTTGAATTTTGAAATGTGCTTCTTGTATACTCCCCAAGGTTTGGCTTATGGAGAGGCTCATGTTGGTGGCACCACAGGAAAACATGGCGAGCTATAATAGAAAGGGATTCACTGTGCGACCCACATTGTATGGCATGCTTTCATTGGATGAGTGGCGGTGTACACTCTCTGGGATTGAATCTTGTATAAGGTGGGTAGTTCCTTGGTGGGGGATTGCTGCTATGAAACATGCCCCTGGTTCTACTGCTTTGAGGGTGCCAAGCCTCACAATGCTGGTCTTCTACTCGTCTGCCCGAGTGATGAGACAGTATAGCTTGAAACAAGAGATCCCGGACTGTATTGAAGAGAACCTGAAACCTGCTGCGCTGAATGCAAATCGATTTGAAGTTTGGAGGCGGTATTGGTTCGCCAAACCATTCTTGAGTATCTAGTTCCCACCTGAGTCAGGCACTCTGTCTGAGGGGTATATTGTATGGATGAGAGGCCTAAGCCAGAGGGACATTTCTTTCTCCGGACCAGCTAGAGTCCGAGGTTCTAGAGCTAGACGTCCTGCATCAACTAACTATGAGGAAGGTGACGGGAGTGTGGCCCATCCGGTGCTTCACCGTTCGGAATCCAAAGGAGGTTCGTCGTCCTCCCGTCTTGGAAGGCTTGCAAGTTCCTTCTCCCGCCGCTTGGGCAAGGGGAAGATTGATGATTGATTGCGGGAGGAGCCAGGGGATAGTACTCAAGGTGCCAAGACTCGAGAGCATAGTCGCCCGAACCTAGATCTTTGTAGGCTAAATGTGTTTGAAATTGTATTGGAAGGAATTGTGTTTGGAATGTGTTTAGAAGATGTGTTTAGAAGATGTGTTTAGGAAGTGAAAAGGCTTTTGAACTTTGCTTCACTTGATCCTGACTTTGTATTTTAATTAGCTTTGAAGGCCTTAGGGCCGAATAAGTTATTGTGTTAAATTCCGCTTGAACATGCTTTGCTTTGAATTGGCACATTTGGAATAACAACAACAATTTTGAATTTTGAAATTTGATTTGATTTTTAGGATGCCCTTAATTGAGGAAATTTTGAATTTTTTTGTATTAAAGTGGTCGGGCCTCGAAATGAGGTTGCCTACGTGTCCCGTTAGGGAATCAGGCCAGACGTAGTTCTAACTACCTTACAAGACCAGAATTTGGATTCTTGAATCTGAACAGGGAACTTAGACATAGAACTTCTTGATTTGATCGAGGTTGGTAAGAGATCTGAATAATGTTCCGTCGATGTCTGTTAGTTCCACTGCTCCCCCTGAGAGGATCTTCTTGACAATGTATGGGCCTGCCCAGTTGGGTTTGAATTTTCCCCTTGGGTCCATGGTGCTTTTGTGAAGGGCTTTCAGGACAAGCTCGCCTTCCTTGATGTTTCGCGTTCTGACCCTTTTGTTGAAATGTCTGGCCACTCGGCGCTGATAGACTTGTACATGGTGAGCGGATTGAAGCCGACGCTCATCGAGCATGACTAGCTCGTCATATCTTGCTTGTACCCATGCAGCTTCTTGGATTTTTCTTTCGAGGACTATCCTTAGAGAGGGTATCTCCAGCTCGATAAGTTGTACGGCTTCCATTCCATAGACCAATGAGAACGGAGTAGCGCCAGTTGAAGTGCGAATTGAAGTTCGATATCCCCACAATGCGAAATGCAGCTTTTGGGGCCAGTCCTTGCAATTGGTAGTCATTTTCATGATGATGGTCTTGACATTCTTGTTGGCTGCTTCGACTGCCCCATTGGTTTGTGGGCGATAAGGTGAAGAGCGATGATGTTGAATCTTGTACTCGTTGAATAGATCTTCACACTCTCCTTGAAAATGGGTTCCTTGGTCACTGATGAACTCATGAAGAACGTCATATCTGCATATGATGTTTTCTTGTATGAACTGGGACACTTGCTTGGAACCCAATACTTTGAATGATATGGGCTCGACCCATTTGGTGAAATAGTCGATGGTGACCAGTATGAACTCATGAACCCCGGTGCCTGTTGGAGTGACTTTGACGATGACGTCGATACCCCAGGCTAAGAATGGCCACGGTGATGATTGAGAGTATAGTAATGATGGAGGAATGTGCTTCAGATTTGCACACTTCTGACATATAGGACACTTCTTGACAAAGAAGTAGCAGTCTTGTTCGAGGGTAGTCCAATAGTATCGTGCCCTAATTATCTTGAGGGCTAGCATCTTCCCATTCATGTGGGTGCCACAGACTCCTGCATGTATGTTGTCCATGACTCTTTGAGCTTCGTGCTTGTCAACACATCGGAGGTTAGGACCGCTAAGGGACCTTTTGTATAGGATGCCGCCTTCTATGACGAAATTGGCTTATTGTAGTCGCAGAGCCCTTCGATTCTTGCTTGAGAGGTGTGGGGGATACTCTGAATTATGTACATATCTTTGAATGTCTGTAAACCAAGGCTCATTTTCGTCTTGCTCGATGTTGTCAATAGCATGGACATATGCTGCTTCTTGACGGGTTTCAATTGTAAGTGGCATTTCAGCCATGTTGCTTGGAATGTTGATCATTGAGGCCAGTTTTGCCAGTGCATCGGCGAATTGATTCTCCTCTCTTGGGAGGTATGTATAGCGAAGCTCTTCTATATGTTCAGACAGCTGTTCGAGATAGGACTGGTATGGAGCTAAACTCTCGCTTCTTACTTTCCATTTGCCGGAAATTTCAACCCATTAGGGAGGAATCCCCGTACACTCGAAGTTTCTGGACGCCCAGTGCTAAGGCGGCTTCCAGGCCCATGATACATGCTTCATATTCTGCCGCATTATTTGTGACGTTGAATTGCAGTTTTGCTGATATAGGAATGTGCGTGCCGTCTGGGGCTACTAGAATTAGTCCAACACCTCATCCATTCTGATTGGAAGCGCCGTCAAAATGCATTGACCAACTGTCATCACTGGTCATTAGGATTTTCACGTCGGGTAAGTCGTAATTAATCTTCCTCTTCTGCCTCGACGGGACAGTCGGCTAGGAAATCTGAGACTGCTGAACCCTTGATAGACTTTTGTGGAATGTATTTGAGGTCGAATTCCGCAAGCATGACCAACCATCTGGAAAACCGTCTGTTAAGTCCTGGCTTCTCGAATAGATACTTGAGAGGATCCGCTTTGCTGATGACATGTATTGTATGGGAGAGCATGTAGTGCCGTAGTTTCTTTGTGGCCTAAACCAAGGCGATGCTGAGTTTCTCGAGCCGAGTGTATTTGGTTTCGTACTCGATCAGCTTTTTGCTTATGTAGTGTACGGCGTTCTCCTTGCCTTCAATTTCCTGGACGAGCATAGGCCCCACTGCTGAATCTGTTGTTGTGAGGTAGAGCCCGAGGGGAATCCCTGGCATTGCTGGTTTTAGTACTGGTGGGTTAGAAAGGTAGCTTTTGATTGTTTCGAATGCATGCTGACAATCATCATCCCACACTTTGGGCTCGCTTTTTCGGAGCTTTCGAAATACTGGTTCACAGATCATTGTGAGTCTTGAAATGAACCTGCTGATATATTGTAGTCTGCCGAGAAAACCCCGAATTTCCTTTTCATTCGTTGGTGGTTGCATCTCGAGAACTGCTTTGATTTTCGAAGGATCAGCCTCTATGCCTCGAGAGCTAATAACATATCCGAGTAACTTGCCTGACGTTACCCCGAATGCGCACTTTTGAGGATTGAGCCTCATGTTGTATTGTCTGAGCCTGTTGAAAAACTTTCAAAGTACTAAGGTATGCTCGTACAGTTCTTTGGATTTGACAATCATGTCGTCGACATATACCTCAATTTCCCTGTGAATCATATCGCTCATGATAGTTGTGGCTATTCTTTGATATATTGCTCCTGCGTTCTTTAGTCCGAACGACATAACTGTATAGCAATATATGCCCCATTGAGTGATGAAGGTTGTTTTCTCCATGTCTTCCTCTGCCATGGGAATCTGATTGTAGCCTGCATACCCGTCCATAAAAGAGAGTAAGGCATGATTTGCGGTGTTGTCGACCAAGATGTCGATGTGAGGCAATGGGAAACCGTCTTTAGGGCTGGCCCTATTAAGATCGTTGTAGTCCACACACATTCGTACTTTGCCGTCTTTCTTTGGAACTGGGAGGACATTTGCGATCCATTCTGGATATTTTGCTTTTCGAATAAACCCGGCCTCTAACTTCTTGGAGAACTCTTCTTGAATTTTGAGGGAAACATCCGGTTTCATGCGACGGAGTTTCTGCTTGATGGGTTTTGAACCTGGAATAAGGGGAATTGTATGCTGACCGATGCTTGGATCAACCCCTGGCATATCATGATAGGACCATGCGAAGACGTCTACATACTCTGAAAGTAGCTTGATAAGATCGTCCCGCTCTGCTTGAGAAAGAGTTAAACCAATCTGAACTAGTTTTGAATCACTGTTGTTAGAAAGGTTGATTTTTTCTGTTTCCTCAATTATGGGCGTCCTGTTTTCATGATTTCGATAGCTTTTAGAAATTCAAAGTCAGTTTCTTGTAAAGAAAAGTTGTTTGGATTAGGATTGTGTTTTGAATTAGAACTCGAGGGGTAAGTACAAATTGAAGTGTTTATTGAAATCAGCAATCAATACATCGACTGTTTTGACTTGAAGCTCGGCCTTTAGAGGCTCTTGATTGATGCAATAATCAAGCCCTAGACTCTTAGACTCGTAACTAGACTCGGACCCAGACTCATCCTCTGACTCGGACTCACTCATCATAAATCCTTCGCCTACAGTAATCTTGAACATTTTGCCATTTGGAGCAGGTATCTTGAGGGACTTTCTCCAGCCTTATGCATTGAAAAGAGTTTCTTGATTGTCTTCAAGAGCCTTTATGCGAGCCTCGGCTTCCTCAACACGTTCATAGAGCTCTGCTACAGCTGTTGCTAGTGAAGTCATCTTGAATAGGATTTTGAGAGGAGGAGTCTGAGCACCTAGTTAGGACATGATTTTGAACTTTAGAACTTGAACTTCCCGACACATGGTATGATATGCATGCAATGAATGAGACCTAGACTTGACTCTAAGTGTCACTCCGAAGATTCGGGATTTTGGATTTTGTACTTTTATTCGGAATTTGCAACCCGTTGGAAATGTTTGAGAGGAGCGTTCATTCTTTTGTGAAAGTTGGCTCTTGTACTAGAACTTGGAATGTCGAAAAAGAATATTTTGACCTATTGGAAATTGGACTTATTTGAAGGGAATTTCAACCCGCTCGAGAATTTGGAAATTGGACTGTACTAGAAAATTGAATTTTGTATTATTTCAAGAGAATTTCAACCCGTCAATATTTCAGGGGGATTTCAACCCATTGGATTTGGAGTATTTTGAAGGGAATTCCAACCCGATTGAAAGGGAATTGATTTTGTATTGTTTCAAGGGAATTTCAACCCGTCAAATTTTTTAGGGGAGTTTCAACCCATTGGATCTGGAATATTTGAAGGGAATTTCAACCCGCTTGAGAATTGGAATTTGTATTATTTTAGGGGAGTTTCAACCCGTTGGAAGATTGGACTTGTATTATTTTAGGGGAGTTTCAACCCGTCGAATTTGAACTTGTATTATTTCAGGGGATTTTCAACCCGTTGGAAATATTTGGAATAAGGTTTGTATTATTTTAGGGGATTTTCAACCCGTCAATATTTTAGGAGAATCTCAACCCATTGGAATTGGAGTATTTGAGGGGAATTCCAACCCATTGGAATTTGTATTATTTCAGGGGATTTTCAACCCGTAGATGGAATCTTGAACTTGTATTATTTCTGGGGAGTTTCAACCCGTTGGAATTTGAATTTGACTCGAAGTTTGAATTTTGAAATGGAAAAGGACGCATTTTTTATGTAGAACATGAAGCTTCGTATTTGGAAAATCCGGCATTATGTCGCCGTGGATTTGAGACATTGAATTTGGGAACATGAAATTCCGGCATTATGCGCCGTGGACTTGGAGTGTAGGATTTGAGATTTGAAGGTTTGGAATTTTTGAACTTCGAGCTTGAGGTTTGAAATATGGAATGGAAAATCGGCATTACGGCGGCATGGATTTGGAATTTGAAGCTTTGAGCATAGGACTTGAAATTCGAAAGATTGACATGGAATTTGAGATTTGAAAGTTGGAGTTGAAAAGTGGGCATTACGCCGGTCATGAACTTTGGCTTTTAAACTTTGAGGTTTTGAGACTTGAAATTGGCGACTTGACTTCGATGCTTGAAGATTTGAATGTTTGAAATAGTAAATCCGGCATGACGCCGTTAGATTTGTGGTTTGTGACTTTGAAATTTGGACCAGAAAATTCGGCATTAAGGCGCCGTTAAGTTGCATTTAAAAATTGAAGTTTTGGACTAGAAAGTTTGAATTTGAACTTGAAGAGTAGGAAATCAGTCATTATGACGCCGTTGGGTTGAATTTGACTCGAAAATCGAAACTTGAGTTTGGAAAATCCGGCATTTTGGCGCCGTTGGATTTGGACTTGAAAATTGAGGTTTTGAATTAGAAGATTTGAACTTGAACTCGAAACTTGAAATTTGGACTGGAAAATCCGGCATTATGACGCCGTTGGATTTGAACTTTGACTTGGAAGCTTGAGGTTTTGAAGTAGGAAATCCGGCATTAGGGCGCCGTTGGATTGCATTTTGTACTTGAAAATTGGAATTTTGGACTCGAAAATCCGGCATTATGACGCCGTGGGATTGAACTTTGAATTTGGAACTTGGAATTTGGACTTGAAAATCCGGCATTATGACGCCGTTGGATTGAATTTTGAATTTGAAACTTGGAATTTGGACTCGGAAATCCGGCATTATGACGCCGTTGGATTGAATTTTGAATTTGAAACTTGGAATTTGGACTTGAAAATCCAGCATTATGACGCCGTTGGATTGAATTTTGAATTTGTGCGTGAGGCGTGTTTAAGGGTTTTGAATCAAATGGAGCGACACTCCTAAAGACCCTAAAATCGACGATTTAGATGCATGAGGTTTGAATGATGCTCCTAGGGGTTTGGTTTCCTAGTTGGAGGCTAATTGGTTTTGGCATGCTAGAACTCCAGGTTAGTCATTCACGCGTGCAAAGACGCCCACACAATGCACAAGTAGCACGTTGTCACACTAATCATGAATATGAATGCGACATGAAAAGTTCTCAACCTAAGGTCGGTCTAAGTTTTGTATGATGCAAGTGGTCGGCTTTGGGTGTCAAAAGGTACTTGGCTAAGAGACGGATCCGGCGACAAGCATTCACATTCCGCCTAAGGGAAGTGTGTGTCGGCAGACGGCCTCCATACTTGACATCGGGAATGTCAAGTAAATGCCAAGTTTCGGTAGGCGCGAACATGGTCACACACTTTGGTCGGGAACTGTATGGAGAGTCACCATTTCGTTACCCCCGGGGCTAGCCCGAATGTAGAACACATCCATTTGGGCAAAGGTAGAAATTCATTTTGCACAATATGGTTTTCGAAAAATGCATGAAATGCCTAGAAATTGAAATTGAAATCGTACTTGAATTTGTATTTGTAAAGCCCGTTTTTCGGCACTCGTTCACGAGGCTTGGGAGCGTCCTTCCAGATTCAAAAATAGACTAACTCCCAACACGAAAAATTGAGCAAAAGTGGGCGACAAGCCACTGTGAGCCACTGTCCTGGATGCAGGCAGTGGCGTTGGGCGTAGGGGCTGCGCCTGGCACCAATGCTGGCATCCAGTACTTCGGCAGATCAGTGGCCGGTTGCTCGAAATTTGCTCGCATTTTCGAATTGAAACTAGAAAAGTCCCCAGTGGAGTCGCCAGAATTGTAGGGGGGTTTTTTGTATTGCATTTTTCCCCGTTTCCTACAAGGGGGTTTTAGGAGGCCGGCCGGCTCGTTTAGAGAACCGTTTGAATTTTTGCACCTCGAAGGAGTCGCCACCAAACTTTATTTAAGGTCTTGTTTGGAAAGACCGCAAATGACTCTATTTTTGGATAAGGCCTTGAATCCTTGAAACGGATGGGTGAGATCCGGGCTCGGGAACGAAAATCCTTATTCGGCGAGCTTTAGAAATATTCAAGTACGTTGGCACAACATTAGTTCGAAAATAAACCCTATATTAGACTATGTGGGTTTGATTTTTAGAGCAAAATAGAATTTCTAATTGTACGGTGGTCACTTTGCTTTAAAGACTGATTTAAGGAACCTAAGGCCGGTTTGTCCAAAAATATCTTCGTTAAGCGTGATGTAACCTTTGTATTTTGTTGTATTTAGCATGTTGGTGATGAAAGCGATAAAGCACATAAAGCAACATCACAATACTAAATAAAGTGTGGAATTAGTAAATACAAGACCCCCTAGAGAAGGACTAGGGAGTAGGTCCACATTGAACTAGAAATGGACTAGGCAAGTAAAGATGCTGAATTGAAAGTGCGGAATTGAAATTACGGTATTGAAAGTGCGATATTGAAAGTGCGATATTGAAATTGCGGTATTGAAAGGTGCGATATTGAAATTGCAATATTGAAAGGTGCATAATTGAAATTTGTACTTCGGCACATGAGATTCGAACGCCAAGCGGCTCCTTAAAAATAAGTACGCCCGACACGAATTCAAAGCCAAAAATCTCAACTTGGGAGAGGTTGCTCAACCCAAATATCCTAGATTTTGCATATTAAACTTGAAATTGAAAGCTTGAATATTGAAATTTTTGAACTTGAAATGATTGAAATTTGAACTTGAAATGATCCTAGTTTAGGGAAATAACTACGAATAACCCTAAACATGGCAAGATCTTTGAAAATTGAAGACTTGAACTTGTATATTGAAAATGGAGTTTTGAATCTCAAAGACTAAACCTTTAAATGTTAAAAGGTGTTTATCTTTGATTACCCCATGTTTGATGGTGATTCTAGCCCAAGAGATGATTGTAAACAACTTGGACATCCTTGAATCTTTGAAAATTGTATTTTGCATTTTGAAAAAGTTTATATTTTTGGAAAACATGTGTGATAGTTGCAAGTGGTGTTTTTTATTGATTAAAAACACCAACTTGCTGTGAGGGGGTCGAAAAAGCATGAGGCTAATGCGTGACCTCGTCCCTCGTGGGTGTGACGATTCTTTTTATTCAATCAAGTGTAATTGGATTTCCTGTGAGTTTACACCCAATTGACTAGTAATATAGGAGTCGCCATTCATTTTTTAACGACAATGAGAAAAACTGACAAAACCAGGTTATCGTGACATAAAGGGAGTGCAATTATGTTTGACCACGACGGCCGTAGGTTCCCTTGTGATCCCTAGTGTGGGGATCTCTCAACATACACCCGCAAGGTAGAGATTGAGGGTTCGGGGGACTGTAACTACCGAGAGGAGTACTTCGCTCGTCGATAACTCCAGAGGCAGGATATCCTTACTAGCTCAGCATAAATAATTGAAGGGACATGCGTTAACTATTAAACTAATCTGAATTGATTTTAGCAATATGCAACATATAATACTAATTCGATCGTGATTATCTGATTTAAATAGCATTAAGGGACCTAGCATGATAATCCGATTTCCCAAAAATATTATATTTGTTAGGCGTGATAGAACAATCAGATTAGGTTAGTTTAACAGTTCATAAAAAGGGCGAGGAAAGAAGTTAAATCATCGAAAAAGGACACATTACGACGCACCCTTGAGAGGTGCGTCACGGTTCTCAGAAAACTAACCACTTTGACTTTGCTATTTCTCCTTTTTATTTAACGAATCTCAATTAAGGGACAGGATACGTTCTGTTCGATTTATGGATCGATTGCGACAGAACGCGTGAACAATTTCGCAGCGAGAGGCTTAGGCTAAGGGTTGGAGTCAATACTCAGAATATAATTGTGTGTTGTTGTGTGTTTTTCACGTCGAATTTAGGGGTCTATTTATAGGGAAGAGTTCGTGGAAAGATAGAATTGCAGAGTTCTAATCCACAAAGAATTAGGAAAAAACACGTACCCAGGTATTTTCAGCGCCCAGAGCCAGGCGTTGAAAATAGGGTCTTGGCTGTTTTCTTTAGTCAGATTCGGATTCCTGAAATCCGTAGAGTTTGAGATTAATTCGAGTCTTTTAGCGCGTATCAATTTTATGACGGAATGCGTCTGGGCCCGTTACGAACTCTAGGCTCGTTAGGATTTTAATTAATTAGTAACTCTTATTTCCGAATCATATTAGGAATAGGATTCTCGCAGTTTTCTATCTCATTTAGGATTTATGTCGGAATGCAACACCTAATTCTGACAGGTTTCTATCTTTTATGATTTGCCACTTTTAGAAGCTACCTTTTACGGCAGTTACTATTTTTAGCAGGTTTCGGGTGAAATGAAAAGGGGAATTGAGATTCGTTTATTTCATAGGAGATGCGTTTGTCAAGTGGAGATTTACGTTTTCATAATCGAACCTTTCCCTTGCGGGAATGGGGACAAAAGTAGGTGTCTACAGTTAGCCCCCACTTTGACTGAGTCTTGGAGTAAGACGATGGTCAAAGTATTAGACGGAGTGCGTCACACAAGCCATGGTGTATTGTGACCTGTTTTGCGAGGGTCTCACGAGCCCCCGAGTGATAACATTTGACTTAAGGGTCATCACTTGAAGTGTCGACATATCCCTCACGTGTCATTGGGATTTGTCAACTGATAGTATAGAAACTTCCTCACTTTGTCATTGGAAGGATCTAAAGGTGCGTAGAAACTCCCTCACTTTGTCATTGGGAGTAGCTACAGATGTTTTCGAAATCAAAGCTATAAAGTGTAATTGGGCCTGGCCAAGCCCAATCACGAGGTAAAAGTGTTTTTAAAGATTCTCATTTTCAGGGCTAGCTAAACGAGAAAACCCCCTTGTTTTTATAGGACGTAAAACGAAGGAAAAACCAGCACCCTTGTTTTTATAGGACGTAAAACGAAGGAATATCCAGCACCCTTGTTTATATAGGACGTAAAATGAAGGAAAATCCAGCAAAAGTTATCGCTGCATGTAGACACCTACTTTTGTCCCCATTCCCGAAAGGGAAAGGTTCGATGATGAAAGCATAAATTTCCACTTGACAACGCATCTCCTATGAAATAAACGAATCTCAATTCCCCTTTTCATTTCACCCGAAACCTGCTATTTATGGAAACCTGCTAAAAATAGTAACTGCTGTAAAAGGTAGCTTCTAAAAGCGGCAAATCATAAAAGATAGAAACCTGTCAGAATTAGGTGTTGCACTCCAACATAAATCCTAAATGAGATAGAAAACTGCGAGAATCCTATTCCTAATATGATTCGGAAATAAGAGTTACGTATTAATTGAAATCCTAACGAGCCTAGAGTTCGTAACGGGCCCAGACGCATTCCGTCATAAAATTGATACGCGCTAAAAGACTCGATTAAATCTCAAACTCTACGGATTTCAGGAATCCGAATCTGACTAAAGAAAACAGCCCAGACCCTATTTTCAACGCCTGGCTCTGGGCGCCGAAATCTTCGGCGCCCAGGCCTGGGCGCTGAAAATACCTGGGTACGTGTTTTTTCCTAATTCTTTATGGATTAGAACTCTGCAATTCTATCTTTCCACGAACTCTTCCCTATAAATAGGCCCCTAAAATCGACGTGAAAAGAACACACAACAACACATAATTATATTCTGAGTATTGACTCTAAACCCCTTAGCCTAAGCCTCTCGCTTTGAAATTGTTCACGCGTTCTGTCGCAATCGATCCATAAATCGAACAGAACGTATCCTGTCCCATAATTGAGATTCGTTAAATAAAAAGGAGAAATAGCAAAGTCAAAGTGGTTAGTTTTCTGAGAACCGTGACGCACCTCTCAAGGGTGCATCGTAATGTGTCCCTTTTCGATGATTTAACTGCTTTCCTCGCCCTTTTTATGAACTGTTAAACTAACCTAATCTGATTGTTCTATCACGCCTAACAAATATGATATTTTTGGGGAATCGGATGATCATGCTAGGTCCCTTAATGCCATTTAAATCAGATAATCGCGATCGAATTAGTATTATATGTTGCATATTGCTAAAATCAACTTAGATTAGTTTAATAGTTAACGCATGTCCCTTCAATTATTTATGCTAAGCTAGTAAGGATATCCTGCCTCTGGAGTTATCGACGAGCGAAGTACTCCTCTCGGTAGTTACAGTCCCCCGAACCCTCAATCTCTACCTTGCGGGTGTATATTGAGAGATCCCCACACCAGGGATCACAAGGGAACCTACCGCCGTCGTGGTCAAACATAATTGCACTCCCTTTATGTCACGATAACCGGGTTTTGTCAGTTTTTCTCATTGTCGTTAAAAACTGAATGGTGACTCCTATATTACTAGTCAATTGGGTGTATACTCACAGGGAATCCAATTACACTTGATTGAATAAAAAGAATCGTCACACCCACGAGGGACGAGGTCACGCATTAGCCTCGTGCTCTTTCGACCCCCTCACAGTGGCGACTCCACTGGGGATAGTGAAGGAAATACTCGTGCTTGTAGGTAATCAAAATAGCCGAAGGGTGAAACGATCCTACCCTGCCTTTATTTCCCCATCATGTTGGGACGACCTTAAAATCAGCATATTAATGTGAACGGGCAGAACCGCATAACGAATCTCGGCTCCCTCGGGAGTTGGGACTAAGGATACCTTTTTTCGCCAATAGGGGGGTGCATACGCCGCGCATGTTTCCCACTCGGTACTTGTGCAGGTAGTACACCTATCCCGAACCCAATCGCTCGCCCATTAGGTCCCTCTCACCTGCATGCCCCCTTGGCTTGCACTTGTGGGTTGGCCTCTTGGGCGAAATTCGTCTGTTGAAGACACTACCTCGACCGGGGCATGTGTTGGATCTACGATAAAAGCGGTACCAAGCCAGGCGCAAATAAACTACCCATAGAAGCCTATCATAAACTACGTGGCATATTTAATTTTCAAATCCATGTTTGTAATGTAGTTATGTGTAGCGAAATATGTGATTGTGTGTGACAAACTATCCTAGAAAACCAACGACCTTAAAATTTTCCCAAACATTCATAAACCAATTTGCCAAAGAGTTATACCGAAATACGTGTTCCGCAAACCCGAACGATCGCCACAAGAATAAGCGACGCTCGGGATGGCCTGTAACGAATCCCACAAACGCTGCACAACGCGTAAAGGACGTTATAAGGCAAGCACGCAAAATCGAAGTCGCATAAACAAAAGTAGACGCAAACAGAAAACGAGAACCAGCCAGGGACGCATTTTCAACGCCCCTGGCTGGGCGCTGAAATTTCTCACGCCCACTGCTGGGCGCTGAAGTTGCTGCCTGGCCTTTTGGTCAGGCACAGCAGCCTCGGTGCCCGCGCATGAAAAAATATACGTAGCAAAAAAAAAACTTTTCGTAAAAGTTGCTGCAGGGGCGTATGAAAAGGCACTCGACTCTAAAAGCGACTAAAAAAATAAAAAAATAAATAACTCTTTGTGTCGTTGTTAGGCCTTCTACGACGACAATGCTCGGCACCAAAACCGAACATGCTAATAACTATGAATATCACATGGGCAAAGTATTCAAAAAATAATGTTCAAATAAAGTCTTCAAGAAAAAAAAAATGTTCAAATAAATCCGAGTCTAGACTAGGCTATGCCAAAGTACAATCTAAATCCTAAGTCTTAGTTGTCTTATCCATAGAATCGGTCCCAATGCTTGGTGTCGTTCTGCAAGTTAAAAGGTTAAACCATATTGAGTCTCCCCTCCTAACATTTAAATCAATAAGCACCCATATGTAATTGTCATCCCTTGCTAAGAATCCACGGCCTCAATACTCTCTCACCAATAAAAAGAATATACTATAGTATTTGCAAAATGGAAACAGTCACATTCTGGAAATCATCCCCCATAGTCGCACAACCCCAAAGTGAACCTAAGGTGTCAATACCATTGGCAAGAAAAATTAATGGCCTCAAGGCTTATAATCACATTGGGTCACGACTATCATAGTCCTCTCGAGTCACTCACTCCTTGAAATACTATTAAGTACGGACTAAAAGATTTTCAATGAATGCAACATGACCAACCATGAAAATACCCAAATCGGCATACCAATAGGGCTACCATTGGGGTAAAGCAATACACATTAAGAGAGAAGCCGCACTAATGATTCTAGTCTCGCAAAAATAAAAATTCGATCTCCCCAATTAACTACCTTGCCAACATTAAACAAAATGGCGCATGACAAATGAACACCCAAGGGTTAAAATCTAAAGTGTCAACCAACGAAAGTTATGGTCCAATTAGCCTAAGTCTGAGAGTTGCTGGGTCAAGTATTATAGGCTTACGCCACGTCATTATTTTGAGTCTAGGCCACCTCCTTGTATTTATACACGGGTTATAATCAGAAAGATTAATGAAAGTTTGAGTCTAAATCACAACTTCCAATTAAATCCCAGAAACTGGAATCTGAAAAGAAACAAAAAATTATTTTCGATGTAATTCTTTCGTTAAAATTCAATAAGGTAAAAACAACATTTTGAATCTACGCTATTTGCATATTTTAAGAAACGACTAAATACGCTTGCAAAGTAAGACAAATTAAAGGTCCATTATAAGCCTACCAAACGAGGCCCACTCAGTCTCGCCTCGTGACTCAAAGACCACAACCATCTACCTTTTAGCCCAAATTAAAAATTGAAGAATTTATGTTGGGGAGGAATCCCAAGAAAAAAGAAAGAAAAAATAGAAAGAGAAAAGGGAGAGCGAAAAGAGCAAGCCAGGGAATACTTATCCCGTAGTGCAACATTTACCTAAGTAAACGAAGGAAAAGAATTGAGTCAACCAATCCAAATCATAAAATTCTACGATGTCTACCCTTTCCAATCCTTATGCTCTTAAACGCCTTCGCTCTGGGTTCCCTGTTAAGCTCATTTAGCCCATCCATGTTCTCATTGCCATAACCCAAGAAACCATTACCTCAACTCTTGTTTTTGAACTTGTTATCAACCGCAAACCACGCACGACCATTGACACGTGCGTCATGCCCATCATTTCCAAAGTCCAAACCTGCTCTTACACCACCATTAGCATAATGACCATATAACTTGTTTGGATACGTCCTGTTGATATACCCTTGAACCGTCCCCATGCTATTCATTGGCCTTGGTTGATGTAATCCTCATGCTCGACTAATACGTATACAACTTATCCTATCTCATTCAACCCATCTTTCAAGCCGTCTTGAGTCACAAATAAAAAATAGACAAATGAAGAGTACATTCTACGCTCAACGTAAAAATAAAAAATGTGAATAATAAAAAAGAAACTTTGCAAAGCGCCTCTAAACTTAGTCTAAAAAGAAAAGAAGCATTTAGCGCACCAAAAAAGATCCGCCCAGAAATAATTTTCAGCGCCCACACCTGGGAGCCGAAAACTTTAGCGCCCCAGCCTTGGCGCTGAATCTCTCTGCTAGCCAAATTTTGTCCAGAAGTGCTCGTCATTTTATCCGCACATGCACGGAAAAATAACGAACACTTGGAGGGGTACAGCACGTATTCAGATATACGTACCACCAAAAAATACATGTACTCAAAAAATATATAAAACCAATTTTTGGCTTACGGCAAAGCAGTAGATTAAAATAATAATAAACTTCACTTATTCTACCGTTTCAAATAATATGTTTCCACCTCAGAACATACCTATCGAATTCGGCATTCTAAGAAACCATTTTCTAGGATAAGAACTACGCAAGACCTGATTCCAAATTAAATTTATTTAAGGCGGATACGTAGGCAATCCATGATTCGGTCCAACCAATTTGCAACCAATATTAAAGCCTATAGAAATAACAAGAATAAGAAATAGAGTCCCTTATTAAAATTTAATTACTTGCAACCCAAGTCGAAAGAAAAATTTAAGTCAAAGGAAGAATCCAAGTCACCAAGATGCCAAATTAATGAGCACACATCGAAAAATAATAAGGGCACGTACCCTTGCCAGAAGGAGCACTCACACTCCTAGGCACTTAGCCAAGACTCAAAAGATCACTCTGCCTCAATTGAATGGGGGCTAACGCAAGCGTCCATGACCTCTAAAGTACTCGACTTGACCCTCCCTAAAGCGAACTAACTCACTTAAAGACTTTCTTTCACCACTAGACATAGTCGTTCGCTTAAAGACCTTCTTTCACCACTAGACACAGTCATGATCGCCAACAAGTAGTAAGGGCAGTAAGATTGCAATAAAGAGGATTGTTCTACGGCATCGCCCCATCGTTCCTTCGAACTCAGGGCACCCGTTCATGGTAATTCAAATGCTTGCTAATCCCCTTTGAAAAAAAATAAAAAAAATGGTACATTGTCAATAGGACTTGGCACTTAACCAAGGCTCACCCTACTCAGGAATATGACACGGGCATCTAAAATCGAAATCTGAAAACATTATTAATGGGAAGACATAACAGTAACTGGGGACTAAAAATTGAAATGAAAGAGATAGGAAAGGAACTAAGTATACCTCGACCTTTTATACAGACATACACCAAGTAAATCTAAGTCAATTTGAAAACGGTTTATATTCCCGCAATTTTGGAAAAGATGGCCCTAAAAGCCTAAAGCATATGCCAAACGGGCACAAGTATGTCTTGACGCCTGCACCCTGGCTTCCAGCAAATCCTTAGACAGCATTCCAAGAATCGTAACAGTATTTTGATTCACTCATGTAATCTTGTACGAACCCTTCTATAAGTCAAACTTACTTAGGACACCTCGGATTGTACACATTAGGACTCGGATTTTAAATAATTTTCAAATGATTTTTAAAGACTTCTTCGAACATAATAAAGTGTCGTTGGTTTAAGCTAAGTATGTGTTTATCTCGATGTTACAAAGTGAGTCAAAAAGATTTCTAAATATGATTATGGGTAAAGAAAGGCACCTAACTTTTGGTCAAGGAACACTTCCACATGTTACTACCTTGACCATGGCGATGTCGCATAATACGACATTTACAAGAGAAGTAGCAGGCCACTACTCGAACGTACCTCGCACTAAACGAGTCTGGTTCAAACTATTCATGATCCCTGTCACCATGAATGCATAAAGACGTATGCAAAGCATTATAGCACCAAGCCAATCCCGTAGCTACAATTGGGGGCTTGAGAAAAACACTCTAAAAATGCTCGAAATGACGATTTTATCGCAAATTCTCGACGCTAATGCTATACATACATCATAGGGGCACAATCCTAAGCTTTAAATTGTGAAAAACAAACCTTAGAATGGCTACAACCCCTCCCAAATTCTAAGCACTACTTAGAATATATAAAGTCACCCCACTAACAAGGGTAACTGAAAATCGCGAGTCACCAAAACTCCGATCAAACCACTGCACATAACGCGCGCCCTATAAAGCGCCCGTTACACGGTCTACATCGTTCCAAAAAAAAGCGAAAGAAAAAAAAATATACTGTCAAAGTTCTGCCCAGAAATCATTTTCAACGCCCAGAGCTGGCGCCGATATCTTTAACGCCCCAGCCTGGGCGCTGAATCTTTCTACTAACCATGTTTTGCCCAGATATAAAAATAAGAAAGAAACACCTATGGATCCTCGCATCGAACGAAGTAATAAGCCGTGCAAACCCACGCAGAAGATGCTACACTTGTTCAAACACCTGAACGAGGCATGATGAAGTACTCCAATGCAAAAAATAATAATATCCCAACACCTGGAGGAATGTTCTAAGACACGCCGTTAGGCCACACAAGCCTACGTTGCACCATAATTTCAACCATCCCACAGTACAAGTCTAAAAAGTAAGGCACATTGCACTAATGCAAGCACGACCAAGAGTAAGAGGCAAAGACTACTTATCGCCCAAATGCAAGCCACACGACTTCTACATTAAGGATTAAAGGTAGCAAAACATTACCTACCACGGAAGGGATAGCTCGCACCCACACGAGCAGGAACCCCGAGGCATCTTTTTCGAAAGAACCTACAAAAATCGTACGCCAAAAGGAAGCATCCCAACATGCATACTTGGGGGCTCCAAGCTACGAAACAACCATAGAAAAATAAAAATAAAATCTCGAAACAAATGTTTGAACAATCGAAAGGGTACGATGTTTGAGCCCACTTCATGAATGGGCCTGAACCCTATCAAGCTTCTAAGCAAACTATTTAAAATCAGTCGTTGCTCAAAAAAAATGAAACAATTCAAGCAAACTGATTAATGGACCGCACACAACGGCCATTCTATGAACGCTCATTCGCACATACATATCATCATTCTAAGTATCGAACATTCACGAACACGTTCAAAAGGAAAAATATGCAACAACAAGAGCGGTCAAAGTCTTACGCCTCAAGGTATGTTCCTCGGGACATATAGACTCGCCCAACTACCGCAATAACTGTACGCCTTAAGAACAACAGTTCCTTAAAATAATCGCACCAAAGCGACAAGCACCGTAGTCCACCAATCGGCTACAACTTCTCAAGAAAATCATCACGTTCTAAAAACAAAGAAAAAACAAAAGAAAAGAGAATACATAGAACTTCCAAGTGAAATAAACGAATGAACAAGAGGCCAACTGTGTCATCAAAAGACCAGCCCAAACAACACTTTCAACGCCCCACCTGGGCGTGAATTATTTCAACGCCCAGGCCTGGGCGCCGTAAATGAACCCAGGCTCAAAAAAAGGGCCCTAACTTCTATTGGGCCCTGCCGCATCCATTTGACTCGAAATTGCCAATTTCCTTACTGAAAGTTGCACCTCACGACTTTGTCAAGAGTAGCACACCACTACGAAGATCGCTCGCACTTACGAGCACGATCCCAAACACAATGAAGGACATTACAAAATGCGTATCCCCAAAGAACCCCTTTGACAAGAACTGACCGCCAAGCACGAGTACTTGGTGGCTCGAAAGGAAAAAATATATCTCGACAAAAAAAGGAAGGTATGCAAAGTTAAAACAATATTCCCAGACTACGCTGTACAAAGTCCCGTGTTTGGATAATCTCAAAAGAAAAAGAACCGGTTTACGACCTCAAGACAAAGGCCGCCGTTGATACTTATACATGGTCCCCCAATCAAAGACCCAGGTAGTGGCAAAATTGAGCCGTAAGGACTAGCTCAAAACCATGAAGGAAGATGACCACAAGGCAATGGTCCGCCTAAGCACGTTGTCAACCCACATTCAGGTTGCAACTAAATCCGAGCATCCCTCGAAGGACCTGCGCGGTTTTATTGGCGCAGACCCCGCCGGCTAAAGATGGCGAGCCTGTCCGCTAAGGGTGGACACCCCATCCGATAGAAGTGGACGAATCTGTTTTTGAAATTTGAAAATAAGGACCTACGCGGTTTGTGGCGTAGATCCCGCCGCCTAAAGATGGCGAACCTTGTCTGCTAAGGGTGGACACCCCGTCCGATAGAAGTGGACGAATCTATTTTGAAATTTGTTTTGCTTTTTTTGAAAATAAGGACCTACGCGGTTTGTGACGTAGACCCCGCCGGCTGAAGATGGCGAGCCTGTCTTAATTTTGAAGACTTTATTTTTTCGAAAACTGAGGACCTGCGCGGCTAGTGACGCAGACCCCGCCCGCTGAGGGTGGGCGAGCCCTGTCCGCTGAGGGTGGACGTCCCTGAATTCGTTTTCTTTTCGATTTGGGAACTCGCGCGGTTTGTGACGCGATCTTGCCGACTGAAGATGGGCAAGTTCCTATTTCTTTGGTTCTTTATGATTTCTGTTGAGAATTTCTTTTTATTCATTCTTGCAAGAGCGAATTCTTTCGAGGGGTGCTCGAATTTAGTTGTAACCTGAACGTGGGCTGACAACGTGTTCAGACGGATCTTTGTCTTGCGACCGTCCACTTTCGTGATTTTGAGCTAGTCTTTACGGCTCGACTTGGTCTTTGATCAGAGGACCGTGCACAAGTGTCAGTGACGTCCTTTCGATGAGGTCGAACCTGTTGTTGTTCTTTTTTGAGATATCCAAACATGATATGGTGTATGGCGTAGTCCGGGAATGTGATTTTGATTGCGCGCTCCTTGTTGGAGTCTTTTTTTTCGCGAGCCCCCAAGCACTAGGGCTCGTCGGTTTGTTTTCCGCATCTTGTAATCATGTTTGGGGTCATGCTCGTATGTGCGAGCGACCTTCTACAGTAGTGTGCTACTTTAGCGAAGGCGTGGAGTGCGACTTTAGTTTTCAGGCGACATCCGGTTTTAGCTTGGCCCGGATTAACCCTTTGACAGACAAACATTTTTTATTTGGAAAACCAATGACTTGACGACACATATTTTTGGTGTTTCGAAGAATGACCATGATATTTAACTTGTTTTTTTTTTGAAAAGTGTACACAAGCATTTTCTGAGACGAGTCTAAGTTTCGACCAAGTTTTAATGTTATATTTTTTCTCGCTTATTTGGGAGCTAAAGGTGCTTTGGGCTTGATCCTACTTGCAATAGGGCCTCGTGTTTAGCAATACGGTCTTAAGTCCTTTCCTGTTCCGTGTTTTGTGAAATCTGGGCCTTGGGCTGCACTTTCAGCGCCCAAGGCCAGGCGTTAAACATTTCGGCGCCCAGCCGTGGGCGCTGAAAGTCCTTTCCTGGTAATATTTGACTTTCGGATTTCCTAACACGTTTTCGAATGGGATCAGGATGTTATTGGGTGCGTTCAGCTATATATAGGGGCTAGATACGTCCCTATTTTCTACTACTCTCAAATTTTTTCTTTTCCTTTTGTTGTTCTTTAATTATTCATTGCTTTCGCCATGTCGATCCCTACTTTCTCACTCCAACGGACTGTTAGGCGTTGGCTACGGGCCCTTACTCCCACAGAAAAAGCTTTGTTAAAAGAATACTACTTAGAGGCACTTTTAGGCTTACAACAAATTAATATTAATTATAATTTTCTGCATGCTGCCCTAAGCTTTTGGGACTCCGATCATCATGTTTTTGCCTTTCGGGGCAACGAAATATGTCATTTCCCGATGAATTTGCTGCGATCCTTGGTTATCCTACTAATGCTACTCCTGTTACCCCTGGCACTATTGAAGAGGGTAAAACAACCATAAGGGCTTTCCTAGGGCTAGATGATAACATGTTTACTGAAATTGTTGTAGATGATAAGGTTAACTTGGCAAAACTTGTAAAACATCACTTTAGGCCTAGTAAGAATATGACCGAACAGAAATTGAATATTCGAGCCCTTGTATTTTGCTTGTTGAATCATTATTTGCTATCGAATAACAATGGTGAGTTCGGTGACATAAGGTTGATCCCCTTGATTAGCCAGATGGAAAGTTGCTATTCTATCGTGCCGTTGGTTGTTACCGAGACTTTGCTGAGTGCGGACGAGCTTAAGAAGGATGCCAAATCTGAACATTTTAAGGGAAGCCCCCTATTACTGCAGGTGATCGATTTTTCCTTGCGCATGTATACGTCCCTTTTGCACATATTTTTTTTTTGCTTGGGGCTGAGTTTTAGCGCCCAGGGCTGGGCGCTGGAGTTTTCGGCGCCTG
Source organism: Spinacia oleracea (assembly GCF_020520425.1). Taxonomy (NCBI): domain Eukaryota; kingdom Viridiplantae; phylum Streptophyta; class Magnoliopsida; order Caryophyllales; family Amaranthaceae; genus Spinacia; species Spinacia oleracea. The sequence goes on from NW_026614346.1 coordinate 75,525, forward strand.
GTCCTGGACGTTGAAACTGCGCCCCAGGGACCATTTTTTCTTTCTTTTCACTCTTTTGATTCGATCGTGCCTGTTTTTGTAGATTTGGCTTGCGGAACGGCTTTGACTTTTGGAAGCTCCTGCCAATCCTAAACACTATCGCCCTATAGCCTTGGGTAACCGAAAATACTTGCACCAAGGCCAGGACGAGGCCGAATGGACCTCCTTTTTTACTTATGGCATTTGTTCTATTAAGTGGGTGGTACCATGGTGGGGTTTGACTACTATGACAGGGGGGTCTGATGTATCGGTTTATGTTTCTTTGTTGGGGCTATCTCGTCCCATTTATATTTTCCCTTACCGAGTCATGCGTCAATATGGTTTAAGGCAGACTATCCCCTTTTCTGATACGGTACCACCTAAGGTAGCGGCCTTTTCACAAACACGGGTCCTAGCGTGGGCCAAGTATTATGATGGTCTCCCGCGTTGGGCCGTAGCTACAAATGGCTTTGTGGGTCTTTCTGAAAACTACAATTTGTGGATGAGCTCCGATGATAAAGATGTGAGGACCGAGGCTCGTAATGGGGAGCCGGCTGAGCTTTTGATACCTCGTATTCGTGTTAAGTATGAGGGTCCTGATTCTGCCAAACCTCGTACCTATAGTGTTAAGACTGTGAAAGCTCGTCCTGATCGAAAGCGAAAGGAAGTTCCTCCCCGTTCCAGTTTCAGGCCTAAAAAGATGCCTAACATGAAGGGGCCTGCTGTTGTTAAAAGAAACGCAAGCTCTCGCGGAGATCGTCGCCGGAACAATGTATGGGTTAGGAAGGCTCAGCCGCCTGTAGAAACAGTGGCTAGTCTAGTGGATGATAATAATCCTTCTCCCACCATTGCCTATGCCCTCGAGGCTGAGCAGGCTATAACTGAGAATGTTTCTGAAGCCCTGGCATCTTTGGAAGTTAGTGTCCAGGAGCCGGTTCTTATGGAGATTGATATTGGGGCAGCGCAGAAGACTGTGGGGGTGGATCCTGCGAACATTGCTCTCTACAAGACTTTAATTGATGATCCAGAAGAACTAGAGTAGTGTAGTTCTTGCTAGGGTGTAGGTGCCCTCTATTTATTTCAGTCGTGTTTGTTTTTATTTTTAGCACTCTGTTTTCCTTCTTATTATATTTTAATAAAGGCGTATTTTTAGTTTTCATTTATTTTTGTTTCTCCTCTTTTTTATGTATTTTATATGTCTAACACTTTTTTGCACAAAGGATATTTTTTTTTATTATTTGGACCAAATCCTTGGTAAGGATTGCCTACGTATCTTGTCAGAATCAGGTCGCGCGTAGTTCTAGCTTTTGAATTAGTTCTAGTATGCCGGATTTCGGTAGATATGCCCTGAGGTGGAAACATATTACTTAGTCGGTCAAATGAGTGAAGTATTATCATTATTTTCATCTGCCATTTTTTTTTTGCCATAAGTCGTGTAAAATATGAAATTCGAAATTCGACTAATTTGTATGGCTATATTCTTGGTTGGTAAGCCTATTTGGATACGTACTGTACCCCCCAAGTGTTCGTTATTTTTCCGTTGTGTGCGGATAAAATGACGAGCACTTCTGAAAAGAAAACTTTTGGCAGGCAGAGAGTTTCAACGCCCAGGCTGGGGCGTCAGAAATTCCGGCGCCCAGCCCTGGGCGCTGAAAATGACTTGGGCGGTCAATTTTTGACGCTTTGCTTCACATGTTCTTGCGTTTATTTCTATTTCTTTTTTTTTGTGCCTTGATATTTTGCTTCGTATTTAAAGTTAATTTTGAGGCTATTTTGGAGGCTTTTTTGACTGTTAGCGTGAAACGCATTTTTGTCTAGATTAATTTTTTCTATTGGTGACTCAAAACAGTTTTGAAAATGGAGTTAGGGTGCGGAATTTATGAAGATCTTTGTGTAGGCTTTGGAGGTGGGTTGTTAGTGAAGGGTATGATGGAATCTATGTTTTATGAATCTGTTTTTTTTGGTATCATTTGCATTGTTTTGGTTTTTTATTTCCTTTGATTTTGGGATGCATGGATTGGCTCTTATGATGACACTGGTTGGCTTTTTAGGTTTTGGGGATATGAATGGGATAGTGTGGTTTATTTTGTGGGTTTCGGGAATTGGTTCCCATGGCACTATTTTAAAACCGAGTGGGCTTTGTTTGTTGGGCCTATAGTGGGCCGCCTCTTTTATTTTTGTATTTTGCAAGTACATTTGGTGTTTATTTAGTGTTAGAATAAAAATTTTAGGAGAAATATTACGCCTTTATTGATTCGGAAAGTAAGGAAAACACACTGAAATAAAACTGACCTATATTCTAAGTGGCCTTAGGACCCTCTAAAGTCTCTATTATTTTTTTTCTATCAATCTAAAGAACTACTAGGCGCTTTTTACTAATGGTGCTCTATGTGGCTCAAGCCTGGGGTTTAGTCTCATAAAACTTCGGTCCTTCACCGGTACTCATCTTGAATTCCATTCCTTTTGCATTGACCCACTGATATGTCTTCACCCATCCGTTCTCGACCACTTCTAGCGTTGATGCAGGAGAGATTAACCGGGTTGGATCAAAACCTTCATCTTGTAAAGCTAGGGTAGTCATCACAGTCTCGTTCTCCATAGGCCTCGATTCGTTAAACAATGTCCATAGAGCCTGGTTGTCCAATATTTCAGTTGTTTTAGTCTTGGTGAGGTGGGGTGCCTCATCCAAGGTGTGGCAGTCATGGAAAATTTCAAATCCGGGTTTTAGCAAGTCATCCTGAACGAAGGGTTCAGGGAAATCACAGCATGGGTGTTCTTCTCCTTCCCGAACGAACATCCCGTTAAGGGTCCTTTGATATGGGGGAAGGAGGGTGGTTTGTTTGGCTTTGTTAAGGCGTAGCCTAGATAGGCGGTCAGCAATATCTTCCTCTGTTGGTTCATAACCTAAGCCAAAGGGAGTAGATTTGTCGGGAAAAGGATGGAATGTGTATGCCTTCTTCCTTATGCCCAATGGGGTTCCTGGGAAATAACCTTGAGCTAACAGCATTCTAGGGATGACTCGGGATGCATGCGGGTCTAGGAATGCTGGATCATAATCTTCGATGAACTGGGTTGCTTCTTCCATTTGAAACCCATAAAGGTCAGTCTGCAGTTTCGGCCGTTCCAACCATAGTACAACTGACGTCGAGAGGAGGGGCGCGGATTTCTAGTATTACCCCGTTATGGTTAAGTTTAACCATTTGGTGCAAGGTAGAAGCCACACCTCCTAAGTCATGGATCCAAGGTCGCCCAAAGAGGAGGTTGAAAGTGGGCTTGATGTCGATTATTTGAAACTCCGTGGTGCGTGCCACAGGCCCGGTTTGTATGGCAAGGTTGATTTTTCCCAATACAGGCCTTCGGGAGTTATCATAAGCTCGTACCCCTTATGTGGAGGTTCGGAAGTCATCGTTTCCTAGCCCCAAGCAATGGGCGGTTCGCAATGGGCAGACGTTAACCGCCGAACCATTATCTACGAGCGCTAGGGGGATGTTTTGTCCTTTGCATCCAACCACTAGGTAAAGGGCTTTATTTTGAGCACCCCCCTCTTTGGGTAAGTCTTTATCGGTGAAAACTATGGCCTTTTCTCCGGCATCTCTCGTGACATGGCTAACCAATGAGTCAGGTGTGATATCTGTAGGTACTGAGATGAGGTCAAGTGAGCGAATAAGCTTTACGCGATGTTCTTTTGAAGTACACATAAGATCCCAGATGGTAATCTCGGCCTTGGTTCTTTTTAGTTGTTTCAGGAGAAGATTTTCAATGACTTCCGCGACGGTGGCGTGCCGTCCATTCTCAGGAGTTTGCCTAACCGGGATGTCGTCCATAGGAGGTGGGTGAATATCCGGTTGGTATATTCTTCCGGATCGGGTGAGGTTGTCGACCTCGGGCTCCTGAGGGGTGGTGTCAATGAGAGCATACCCGGGCCAAGTTTCAGTGAAGAAGTCCTGGCCCGAGACTTGAGATAGGTAAATATCTTCAGCATCATCGTTCCACACACCGCACACTTCCCTCTCGATTCGATCCATAGGGACCACAGCGAGTGGTGCACCTTGAGGTGTAATATACACCGTGGGGTCGAAATTCTCTGGTTGGTCGAGAGAGATGTGACAAGAGCCGAGTGGGCTCTTGTTGTTGTTAGGTTTGCCAACGTTAGGGAGAGGTATCACTTCATCCTCTATCATGTCCTGGATCGTATGTTTTAGATTCCAGCAGTTTTCAGTGTAATGCCCATTTCCTTGATGGAATTTGCAGTAAGTACCTTCGACCCAATATTTGCTTTTGACAGGAGGGTCACGAGTGGGGCCTATAGTTCTCAACTTTCCTTGATTGGTTAGTCTTTCAAAGGCTTGTACCAAAGTTGACCCGAGTGGGGCAAACTTTCGGTCTCGGACCCATCTTGCAGGGTTTCTTCGGGCGGGAGTCTCTTCTACAGCATGGACTTCTTGGGCTTGGGATGTGTTACCCCGATTATAGGTGTTGGTCTTATATGTGGGTTTTCTCTGTATGGTTTTGGCGAGGTCGTCCTCGATCTTTATTCCCACATCATAAACTCTTTTGAAAGTGTCAAGTCCCAGGTACCTAAGGTGTTGTCTGTAAGCCGGGTCCAGGTTGTCAATGAATTTTTGGACCAATTCTGTTTCGGGAGGCCTATTGATTAGCTGGGCCGCCTGGTCCCTCCATCTAGAAAAGTAGGTTGTGAAACCCTCATTTTTCTTTTGGAAGAGAACTTCCAGCTCGCGCATGGTGACTTGGAAATCCATGTTCGACGAGTATTGCTTGATGAAAACATTGACAAAGTCTTCCCAAGTGGGAAAGAGCTTAGGGTCCTGGTGATAGTACCATTTGAGCGGCACAGGTTCCAAGGACAAAGGAAAGGCAGGTAAGTACATGGACTTGTCCACGCCTTTCAAGTTCATGGTATTCACAAAGCTCAGTAGATGATCACGGGGGTTGTCCGTGGCCATGAACTTTGGTAAGTCAGATGAACTGAACTTTTCTGGTAATTTGCCAGGAAAAGGTTCAGGATCGAGAGAGAAGTATTTGCTCTCGTTATCGAGGTCATATTTGGCTTGCGCAGCCGCTAAAGCTTCATTTTCCATTTTCAGTTGGCCCATAAGTTGGGTCATTTGGACCATCTGGTCTCGCAAATCTTCGATGGATATGTTTGAATGTGCGAATCGAGGTTCGGGAAGCGGAGATCCCTGAAATGAGGGACGACGGACGGAGCTTGGAGTTACTAAACCTGGTGTTGGCGATGTATCTTCGAGACGCACTAACCGTTGATTCCCTGATCGGCACCAAGTGGCAGGACCAGTCCTAGGCATAAGATAAGCTACAGTTTAGGCTCCCAAAGTTTCAAGCATTACTTAGTCTAGACTTCGACTCTCTAAATTGGTTTTTCACTCTTTCTTTTGTCGGTACACTTTTTGGTTTTTTTTATTTTGGTCATTCTTTGGATTTTCGAAACACTTGCCTGTGTGACATTCATAGTTATTAGAACGTTAGGTTTTGGTGCCGGGTATTGTCGTCGTAGGAGGCCTAAAAATGACACAAAGAGTTATTAATTTTTTGCGAGTCGCTTTTTAAATCGAGTGCTTTTCTTATGCCCTCGTAGCAATTCTTTTTATGGACATTTTTTTTTTGCGCTACGTATTTTCCTTTCGCGCGGGCACCGAGGCTGCTGCGCCTGACCAGAAGGCCAAGCAGCAACTTCAGCGCCCAGCGAGGGACGTGAGAAATTCTGGCACCCAGCCAGGGGCGTTGAAAATTCGTCCCTGGCTGGTTCTCGTTTTCCGTCTTCTGTTTATGCGACTTCGATTTGCGAGCTTGCCTAATAACGTTCTTTACGCGTAACAACGTTTGTGGGATTCGTTACAGGCCATCCCGAGCGTCGCTTATTTTGTGGCGATCATTCGGGTTTGCGGAACACGTGTTTCGGTATAACTCTTTGGCAAATTAGTCTATGAATGTTTGGGCAATTTTTAAGGTCGTTGGTTTTCTAGGATAGTTTGTCACACACAATCACATATTTCGCTAGACATAACTACATTACAAACATGGATTTGAAAATTAAATATGCCACGTAGTTTATGATAGGCTTCTATGGGTAGTTTATCTGCGCCTGGCTTGGTACCGTTTCTACCGTAGATCCAACACATGCCCCGGTCGAGGTAGTGTCTTCAACAGACGAATTTCGCCCAAGAGGCCAACCCGCAAGTGCAAGCCAAGGGGGCATGCAGGCGAGAGGGACCTAATGAGCGAGCGATTGGGTTCGGGATAGGTGTACTACCTGCACAAGTACCGAGTGGGAAACATGCGCGGCGTATGCACCCCCCTATTGGCGAAAAAAGGTATCCTTAGTCCCAACTCCCGAGGGAGCCGAGATTCTTTATGCGGTTCTGCCCGTTCACATTAATATGCTGATTTTCAAGTCGTCCCAACTTGATGGGGAAATAAACGCGGGGTAGGATCGTTTCACCCTTCGGCTATTTTGATTACCTACAAGCACAAGTATTTCCTTCACTATCCCCAGTGGAGTCGCCACTGTGAGGGGGTCGAAAAAGCACGAGGCTAATGCGTGACCTCCTCCCTCGTGGGTGTGACGATTCTTTTTATTCAATCAAGTGTAATTGGATTTCCTGTGAGTTTACACCCAATTGACTAGTAATATAGGAGTCGCCATTCAGTTTTTAACGACAATGAGAAAAACTAACAAAACCCGGTTATCGTGACATAAAGGGAGTGCAATTATGTTTGACCACGACGGCCGTAGGTTCCCTTGTGATCCCTGGTGTGGGGATCTCTCAACATACACCCGCAAGGTAGAGATTAAGGGTTCGGGGGACTGTAACTACTGAGAGGAGTACTTCGCTCGTCGATAACTCCAGAGGCAGGATATCCTTACTAGCTCAGCATAAATAATTGAAGGGACATGCGTTAACTATTAAACTAATCTGAATTGATTTTAGCAATATGCAACATATAATACTAATTCGATCGTGATTATCTGATTTAAATAGCACTAAGGGACCTAGCATGATAATCCAATTTCCCAAAAATATTATATTTGTTAGGCGTGATAGAACAATCAGATTAGGTTAGTTTAACAGTTCATAAAAAGGGCGAGGAAAGCAGTTAAATCATCGAAAAGGGACACATTACGACGCACCCTTGAGAGGTGCGTCACGGTTCTCAGAAAACTAACCACTTTGACTTTGCTATTTCTCCTTTTTATTTAACGAATCTCAATTATGGGACAGGATACGTTCTGTTCGATTTATGGATCGATTGCGACAGAACGCGTGAACAATTTCGCAGCGAGAGGCTTAGGCTAAGGGTTGGAGTCAATACTCAGAATATAATTGTGTGTTGTTGTGTGTTTTTCACGTCGAATTTAGGGGTCTATTTATAGGGAAGAGTTCGTGGAAAGATAGAATTGCAGAGTTCTAATCCACAAAGAATTAGGAAAAAACACGTACCCAGGTATTTTCAGCGCCCAGGCCTGGGCGCCGAAGATTTCGGCGCCCAGAGCCAGGCGTTGAAAATAGGGTCTGGGCTGTTTTCTTTAATCAGATTCGGATTCCTGAAATCCGTAGAGTTTGAGATTAATTCGAGTCTTTTAGCGCGTATCAATTTTATGACGGAATGCGTCTGGGCCCGTTACGAACTCTAGGCTCGTTAGGATTTTAATTAATACGTAACTCTTATTTCCGAATCATATTAGGAATAGGATTCTCGCAGGTTTCTATCTCATTTAGGATTTATGTCGGAATGCAACACCTAATTCTGACAGGTTTCTATCTTTTATGATTTGCCACTTTTAGAAGCTACCTTTTACGGCAGTTACTATTTTTAGCAGGTTTCGGGTGAAATGAAAAGGGGAATTGAGATTCGTTTATTTCATAGGAGATGCGTTTGTCAAGTGGAGATTTACGTTTTCATCATCGAACCTTTCCCTTGCGGGAATGGGGACAAAAGTAGGTGTCTACACTTGCTAATCATTTAGAAATCAAAGCAACATAGTAGATTAGAATGGGATTCGGATTTACCTAGTTAGATTTAGGCAAGAGCTCCCAATTGCTTTGGATTTTAGGAATTTTGTATGTGTTTTTTGTGGAGTTTTGAGTTGTATTTTGAGGCGTAATGTCGAAATTACGACGTTGTATTGTTGTGCTCCCCTTTTTTCGATGGAAATGAGGGGTACTTATAGGAGGGAATGGTGCAAAACGCCGGCACACGCCAGCGCAGGGCGCCAGGCCAGCGCAGTGCGCTGCTGACGTGGCTTGAATGCCGCCAAAGCAAGGACGGGGAATCGTCCTTGTTTCGTCTTGTAGCGTTGTACATGTTGTACGAATAGTACTAGTTTTGGCGTTTTGTATTTTCTTGGAGGTTAAGGCATCGTTTAGCGTCTAAAAACAAGCCTTTATCGGGTTTTTGAATTCCGGTTTTACGGGATGGGGCCCGACATGCTCGGTTTTGTGGGTCGGCGCCCGAATTTGACTTGCCTTATTTGAGTGGAAAAGGACTAGTAAAACCAATAGTATGGTCTACTAGTTGAGATTGTACTTGGATTTTGAAATTGGATTTGGAAAGTTGTATTTTGTACCGAGTTCCGGGAGGGGAACGGCCTCGGGGATTGGATTTTGGACCTTGGATTTTGGAGGTGTTCTTAGCAATTGGGATTTCCGCCTGGAGTTACTCCAATCACCTAACAAGGATAATGGTATCGTCATCATCCCAAAGGGGAGACACAAATTAGGTGTCTACAGTTATCCAAGTAAGTGTTATTTTGGCATGGCACCTTTTAACTCAATTTTTAAAGTTTGGAACTTAATGCTCTTACTATATTGGTTAGATTTTAAGTCAACTAAAATCCTTAATCATGCAACATAATCAAGACATAATCTCATGCATAATTAAGACATATTTAAAGCAATAAATAACTTAAAGCATGGATAAGATATAAATGTGATCTAGTATGGCCCGACTTCATCTTGAAGCTTCAACTTCAAACTCCGTCTTGAAAATGGATTGGAAGCTCCGTCTTGAATTTCACCATGGGAGGCGCCATTTTCTTCAAATAGGATATGCTATAATTGAAACTCATTACAACTATTTGATGGTACGCAGACCATATTTAAAATAAAAACTTTAGTGCATTAGACCAATTTTACATTCAAATTAATGGTACGCAGACCATATTTTCTATCCTATTTGGGCCATACTAGTCACTTTCCATAACCTGCAAAACAGTATATTTACGATATACCATTCACCCATTCATTTATCAATGAATGGCCCACATAGCAAGTTAGTAGAAAAAATTATGCATCACATAAATATTTGCAGCAACTAATCAAAGGGTTCCAATAATCTACAAATTATTCAATCTTATTAGTTCTAATCGAGTTGTTTTAACCTTAAAGGAATGTAGACCTAATTAAGAGTTTAATGACTAAAAGCTCCCACTAAAACCAAGAATATACATGCTTTACAAATTTTAAACATAAAATTGTATTTCCTTGCCCAACCGAAACTTACAAATTTGATTAAAATTTAAAGCCCATATAAAATAATATTTAAATCCCTTTATTTTATTTTCAGTTGATTAAAATTAATTAATTTATCAAGGTTTTAATTTTAGTAAAGTAATTAGTATAAAATAATTTATAATAATTAAATTAATCAAAATTAAATTCCAAGAAAAATTAAATTACGAAATTAAATTAAAATCGTTTTCAAGCGAAACATAAACAAAACGGCCCAAACGTACCAAGGCAAGGCCTTAGGCCGAAGCCCAAGCCTTGCACAAGCACCAACTCCGCAGCGCCATGGGCCGCGTGCACAAAGCAACGCCCAAGGCCCGCGTTGCTGTGGCCGAGTAACGCACCATCGCAGCGCAACAACCCTTGTTGTGCCTGTTGCATGCTCGTCGATGGCTGTGCGCTGGGCCGTGGCGTGCGCAGCGGCACGCGAGCTCCCTTGCTCGTTTGGTGTTGCCTTGCCTCGTGCCTAGCGCTACGATGCATCGCTGCCCCTTTTGCTCGACCATCCACACGGCACACACGGCACTGGCCACTTCCTGCCGCGCATGCCTTGCTTGCTCCTTGCCTCGTACTGCATGGGCGACGAGCTCCCTTGCTCGTCGTCGCATGCCCGCACAATTCAACACCCCTTAAGGGTAACACTTAGCTTCCATTGCTTCGTGGTGCAAGATTGGTAATCGGTTTTATAAAAACTAATAATTTTTATACTTTAATTTAATCGACAAATTAATAAATCATATTAATTTCATTAAATTTGGGCAAAAATCAAAAATTTATTATTCAAATGAATTTCCAATTACACTTATTTTAGGGATTCAAATCTAGGTCATAAAATTTTAAAACTTTTCAATTTTAACAAATTTTATGGTGGTTTTTAATCATAGGATCCTAATTAAATTGCTAATTAATTATGAAAATCAAAACAAATTCTAAATGATTTAATTCGGAAATTCAACAAATTAATTACAATTACAAATTAGGTTGTATAATTAACAAGATTAGGCTTTAAAATTGTTAACCATATACAGTAGGTCAATCATAGATTCAAGATTTACATACAAGATTCGCAAATATTTAATTGAACATCATAAAAGTTACAAATTTTGCGTTCGAAAAACTAAAACCTCCGAAAAGTCGTAGTTAGGCTTCGAATTTGGGAATTTTGGGTTTGGCGACAGATCTTTGATTTTTGTCAGAATTTTAAAATATTGTTTACATGCGAAATTCACTATAAAGTTATAAGATTCCGACCATTATTGCCAAAACTGCCGAAAATCCTGCGAACATATAATCAAATAATCGCACGAATTTGCAATTGATTACATACACGAAATTAATCACCCCTTTAATTCATTGCAAATTTATAAGATTTAATCCATGTAAACTATAATGATCTAATCCATGTTAACTATAATTGATTGTGAAATTAATTAGAGGCTCGTGATACCACTGTTTGTTAGGTTATGATACATATGGAAAAACATAAATCATGCGGAAAACTTTAATGCCAGGAAACATATTATTTACACATAATCATATAGCATAATTTAGATGCATACACTTTGTAGCGTGCCTTCCCTAGCTGCGCCCGAACCGAACAAGAACAAGTCTTTAGGACTCCAAGTGTCGTCCCTCCGTAGATAGTCCACAGCACGTCCGGATCCGCCTTAAGCTTGACCAACTAGAATCGCCCTTAAGGTTCCTAGGAATTTTCGGCTAAAATGGTTGCAAGTGTTTGGCTGATTTTTGCTTCAAAATCTTACCTTTGAATACTTCAATATTGTATATAAATTTGTGACCCTAGGGCCCTATTTATAGATTTATGGAAAAGGACTTATAATCCTATTAGAATACTAGTTTAGTTTAATTAGAATCCTGCTAGGACTCTATTAAATAAACTTTATCGATTAGGATTAGGATTTAATCATATGACAAATTGTAATAGCTTTAGGATTCGTTTTGCACACAACCGTACACGAGCATGAACACAAGCATGCATGCACGCGGCGCCCAAGCAGCGCACGCCCATGCGCAAGCCTTGCGGCCCACGCACAGTGCACAGTGCTGAGGCCCACTTGCTCGCAACCCATCGCTGAGCTCGCGCGCGCCAAGGCTTGGCTGGGCCTGGCCTTGCGCTGGGCCTGGTCGAGGCTTGGCGTGTTATTGGATGCGTGTGGCTTGCTGGGCGATGGCCTGGCTTCGTGCTGGGTCTTCGTCTAGAAAGCCTCGTCCGATGCTTAATTCGTACGATACGCTTTCCGATTAAATTCCCGATTCCGGAATTCATTTCCGATACGAACAATATTTAACATTTCCAATTCCGGAATTATATTCCGTTTCGAACAAATATTTAATATTTCCGTTTCTGGAATTATTTTCCGATTCCGATAATATTTCCGATTCTGACAATATTTCCGTTTCCGGTAATATTTTCGATTCCGGTAATATTTCCATTTCCGATAATATTTTCCGATACGTACCATGTTTCCGTTTCCGGCAACATCTACGACTTGGATAATATTTATATTTCTGATACGATCCATATTTCCGTTTCCGGCAATATCATCATTTCCGGAGTATTCATTTCTTGCTTTTGACGATCTCAACTCCCATTGAAACCAAGATCCGTCGATTCCGAATATCCATGGATGGAGTATTTAATGCCATTAAATACTTGATCCGTTTACGTACTATTTGTGTGACCCTACGGGATCAGTCTAGAGTAAGCTGTGGATTAATATCATTAATTCCACTTGAACTGAAGCGGCCTCTAGCTAGGCATTCAGCTCACTTGATCTCATTGAATTATTAACTTGTTAATTAATACTGAACCGCATTTATTAGACTTAACATTAAATGCATACTTGGACCAATGGCATTATTTCCTTCAGTCTCCCACTTGTCCTTAGGGACAAGTGTGCATTTCCTAATTCCTTTGTCGCTCGATGCTTGCTCTTGAACATAAGGTAAGAGTTGTCATCCTTATTACATCCAGAGGTGTTTCTCGGTTTCAGAGTTCAACTGATCAAATAAACAGATAATCATAGCCTATGATTCATCTGAGCACGGCAATGCATTTTACAGTTTCTAGCTCTCCGAGTGGTCTTGTACAAATTTTAGCATCTCATCCCGATTTATGGGAGGACAATCCCAATCTTGCGATCTTGAGATTAGACTTCGTTTAATAGGTGATTACCTGAGCGTTGCCTTTATAGCCTCCTTTTACGGTGCGACGGTTGGTCAACGCCAAAGTAAGCAGTTCTCAAACAAGTAATCTCAAATCACTCTGGTATTGAGGATTAGTGTCTAATAATTTTAATGAAATTTACTTATGACGGATTTTCATCACTTACAGTAAAGTTTCATAGGTCTGTCCGATACTAGTCTTCCCAAAGTAAGTATCTATGCAAATGATTACGACATTGCCATGTCCTCATAGTTCAAGAAACAGAACTACTAGTCATCTTGCATTCTAGTCGTCTAAAGTTTTCTATGCGTCCATCTTTATAGAAAATTCCGACCAGGGACCATTTTCAACTTTTGACATTCAAGTTCACTTGATAGACATTTCTTAGTCACAGGACTGGTCCTAACAGTCTATCTTGAATATATTGTCAAATTGAAGGGACTCATCATTTAATACTAAACCAAGATTAAATGGAATATGAAAATACATTTCATATATGATAAATGTTCAACCCCAATGGTTTACAACCATGGGCCTCGAACCCATCTTTAAAACAACTAGTGGAATTCAAAACTATGCTTTGATTTCCAGTGCCACAATGTGAGTGTTGTTTCTCACTTGTTGCATAGGTTTAGTTATCATGCTTTGCCAATCTTAATATCCTTATCATCGAATGTTCTTCGAGACAAGACGATAAGATCTTTTGAGTTTTTTTATTAAGTGATCTAGTCTTTCTTCCTTCAAGAGTGGTTCTACGCATTTTGCAATGAAGAACCATCAAGTCAGCAGACATGTGATCCTCCCAGGTTCAGTGAAGAACTCTTTAACGTAAACAACCCTGTTTTATTGCTTCAAAGGCAATAATTACTTTTACTTCAACTGTTTAGGTTGCTAGTGATGCTTTGTGTGGATTTACTTATCCAAGCAGTTCACAGATATGTGGAAGACTTTCCAGCTGTATCTTAAAACAGAGAAATTAATATTTAATTTCCCACGCAACAACTCATGGTCTCCAATCCATGTTGCCATTTCAAAACACGATGCTCTTTAGCTCGTCCTTGTCAATGGTTAACTCCAAAGGAATCTTGCTTGATCCTTTGCCAGTGTTTATGCGTGTAGCATCAATATTTAGCATATCTTTATTTCCTTGAATCAAGAACTACTCTTATGTATCCTTTTCAAGTACCATAAGTTTTTCTTGATCTCATTCTAGTTGATCTTCACTTAGATTAATAGAGATTGGTTATATGTTCGTCATGCCTAAAGCCTTACGATACATTTTTGGCGATCCTCATATTATATCATACATGATAAATTATTTTGCAGAATAATTCCCAATTGAATTCTATTCATGTAACCTTAGCTTATCTAGTTTCAGTAGATACTAAATCCAGCTAAATTCTTTGACATATAATATAGGTTTAAGAATCTTATTTTGACTCTTTGATGTTTAACTTAGTAAATGCTTATACATAGTTCAAACATCCTTTACTTAGATTTATTCATATGGGTCGAATGTCTCCAATGGAGTCTTTCGTGTTTAATTTAGTAAATGCCATTACTTAATCCAAAATAATATTATAAGATCTTTGTAAATAGATCTTAATACCCAATATGTACTAAGTTTCACCTTGGTCCATCATTGATGAATAATTTCAAATCTAAGTCATTAGCATTTGAATGTTATTTCACAATAGAGAGATATGTGTGTGATACACATAGGACCAATTAAGTTTTACGTACTCCCACTAAACTTCTTATTTATCTATAAGAGTCATGTACATTTTATGAAACTAAAATACTTATTAGCTTCACTAAAATACATTTCTAATTCCCAATTGCTTGATTAAATCTGTACTTAGATTTCATAAGCTAGCTTTCCTTTTCAAGCATTTATTTGGATCCACAAATCCTATGACATACCATGTACATAGTTTATTCCAACATTTGATTGAGGAATTGTTTTGTCATCCAATTGCCATATGTACCAATATGCAATCATTGCTTGATTTATAGACTTCAGCATTACGATTATGCATGAGGTTTCAACACAATCCACGCCGTGAATTTGCTTGTAACCTTTAGCAACTAATCTATCTTTGTGTGTGAACACAATTCCATGTTTGATGGTTTTTATCCTTAAAACCAACTTGCAACCAATAGGTGTGAAACTATTCTTGCAAATCAACAAAATGTCAATTTTGTCATCAAAACATTGATTATGTTTTATGCCCTTTAACCATCTAAAACATTTGAGTCTATATATGGCCTCTAACCATTTTAGGGAATCTGGGTTTCGTCATAGCTTTCTTACAGGTCACAAACTCATTAATCTATATGATAATAGTTTGATTGCAAGTTGTAGGTTTCTTCACTATCTAATAGAAGAATCGCATAGCTTCAGTGACCTAAACTCCATGTTTCTTCACTATCTAATAGAAGAATCTCATAGTTTCAGTGACTTGAACTCTATGCCTACTTGGGTATAGAACATCGATCAAACAATAGAATATCAACAACCACTTGAAAGTCCTTTGAATACTCTGTTCTCCTTGAAGCACTTGTAAAGTCTTCTAAGAGATGTCTATTCTTTAAAGCTACTTCTAAAGTCCTTAAAGAATACGTGTTCGGATTTTCTAAAGAACTTCGAAAAGCCTCCTGAATGTCCGTTTATGTTTGTTGTTCGCCTCGAAGACATTCGAGGTCTCTTTTCTCCCACTTTTCATTTTGGAAACGAATCTCGAAAAGGACATTATTTTGAGCAAACAAACATTATGTTCTCAAAAATCCGTGGTAGAAACAATACCCTTGTGTCTCATTTGAATAAATCACAATGAAACATATATCTATACTTGGGCCTTAGTTTGTTGAATAACAAACACTAAGCTCCCACTGAGTTTAGGAACTCTTTAGATATATTATGAAAAGATATTCTGAAATTACTTTTCAATAGCTTTGACGAATTTGGTTTAGTTTGGTGGTAGTTGAGCATTTTGTTTAGAAATTATAGGAAAATTCTTTATGATTCATCATTTGATCGAATCAAGTATTAATTGACTTCGATCATTCCAACTTAGATATGCCATATCTTATGGAGCTAGATCGTGAAATTACAACGCACAATTATTGATGATCATTTTTGGTCTCAAGTAATCATCAACATGATCTAACCTAGATCTTTATGATTTCTTGCCAAGTGATTTTATACTTCCGAATCTTTGAACTAGCCAAACAGATTCAAACTTATATCACATTTGAGTAAGAAAAACCTATATTCACCCAAGTCCATGTGAAATAATGAAGTCATAAAATCTTTCTTTAGCTTTGAACTCTATTGTCTAGGCGTTCTATCAATAGTTCATATCCTTTGTTACTTTCAACAAGTAAGACTAGCTTGTCTTGAATTGATCTAGAAATCAACCAACTTTTAAAAGTCCATCAAAATAGATCCTTTGAATGTTAACAATGCCAAAGATTAGTGAAACTCAAATCAAGGGGTTGATTTGAACCTAGTAAAGTTTTTATTGTTAAAGATTTGTTTGTTTTAACCAAGCATATTGACTCAACTCGTATAAACAAACAAACATTGTTTTTGTTTTTCTTGAATGTGAGTCTTTCTGTGTTTGAAAACAGAAATTTAGGTATGGTGATTATGGAACAAAATAGCCATTAAGTTCCAGCCTTTGAAAGGACTTAAAACAAACTAGATGACCCTACAACTAATGAAGCATTTCCATGCTTCATTTCCCACTTGTAGGCCATTAGTGTAGCCTAACTTCCATTTTTTGAGTTTTTACCGAAGTAAGAACCTCAAGCGGTATATGATACCAAGGAAGTTTGATTGCTAGGTAACTTCTCTTTATACATAAACTTATAGGTAGAAACGGAATCGTAAATTCCTTTCATTTGTTCCTTGTTTTCCTATTTCATGTACCCTTTCTTAAGAATTGAATTCTATAGTGTTGACTTTTATACTTTGTTTAGACATGTCCAATGTCATTCCAACAAAGTTTTTACCATTTTACTTATGTTGAAAATTCTGTTTCAACTAGATGATCTTACCAGAAGCTTCTAAAGTTCTCTAAGCATCGATCTATTCGAATGTCTAAGGACTAGACTCATTCGAGAATTAAATGGAAAAAAGATTTTAGGTTGTTAACCATTGGTAAAGCTGAGCGTTTAAACTCAATGCTCTATGATCTCAAAAATACATTGTATTTTGAATTCACAAGCACCAATCGGTTCGCCATTCGACTTTGATACTCGAAAACAACCATAAAAGTCGCTAAAAGAAACGTACATTTTAAATTGCTCATTTTCTCTCATTTCCGTGAATCGTTCTTGGATTCACTACCAATCGAGGAAATTTACTGTTACCTTTATAAAAGGATTTATTGCAGTGCAAGATATTTAATTATAAACAATAATTAAAACATACATTGAAGCATGCAAAGTCAAAACATTTATCATGAGTAATAACTTGAAAGTTAAAGCAATCATGAAATTTAAACAAGTTATTAGCATTTTATTCGAATTTATTGTTCCGGCAGGTGTGAATAAAATGATTCCAAGACCCTAAAACCATTGAAGAATTAAGCACATTATGTATTTAGACTCAATTCTAAAACCTTTTAGGTAAGCAAAAGCCTTTTGCTAATAGTCTAGAAACTACTCTTGGTTGATAGGTACATCTAAGAACTTATTAGGTAAACCTATCAAATTTGCCACGACATAAAAGGACTCCTTACTTATATCGTTGAGTTTTACCAAAACTAACAAGTACTCACAATTACTTGTGTACCTTACCCCTTTAGGATCAATAAGTAACACTTCGCTGAGCGTAAAACTATTACTAGATTGATGTAAAGGTTATCCAAGTAAGTGTTATTTTGGCATGGCACCTTTTAACTCAATTTTTAAGTTTGGAACTTTAGGCTCTTACTATGTTGGTTAGATTTTAAGTGAACTAAAATCCTTAATCATGCAACATAATCAAGCCACAATCTCATGCATAATTAAGACATATTTAAAGCAATAAATAACTTAAAGCATGCATAAGATAAATGTGATCTAGTATGGCCCGACTTCATCTTGAAGCTTCAACTTCAAAGTCCGTCTTGAAAATGGATTGGGAACTCCGTCTTGAATTTCATCGTGGGAGGCGTCATTTTCTTCAAACAGGATAAGCTATAATTAAACTAATTACAACTATTTGATGGTATGCAGACCATATTTGAATTGAAAAAATAAATTTTGGTGCATTAGACCAATTACATTAAAGTTAATGGTACGCAGACCATATTTTCTATCCTATTTGGGCCATACTAGTCACTTCATAACCTGCAAAACAGTACATATACAATATATACCATTCACCCATTCATTATCATAAATGGCCCACATAGCTGGTTAGTAAAACACGTTATATATGCATCACTTAAATATTTGCAGCAATTAATCAAGGGCACCAATAATCTATCAATTATTTAGTCCTTATTAATTCTAATCAAGTTGTTTAACCTTAAAGGATTTGTAGACCTAACCAAGAGTTTATGACTAAAGGCTCCCACTTAAACCAATAACTTTATATGCTTTACTAATTTTAAACATAAAATTGTATTTCTACTCTAACCGGAAACATACAAGTTTAATTAAAATTTAAAGCTCATATAAAATTATAATCGAATCCATTTATTTAATTTATTTTTCAGTTCAATTAAATAAATTTAAATTAATTCAAGGTTTAATTTTAGTAAAATAATTAGTATAAATTAAAATTTATAATAATTATAATATTCAAAATTAAAATCCGAGAAAACAATTTAAATTATTAATTTTAAAATTAATTAAAATTATTTCCGAACTGAAAATTTAAAATTAAAACGAAACTCATCAATAGTTTGCAAGACGAGGCACTTGGGCTTGCGCCCAAGCCCCATCGAGCTACGAGGCCCATTGCCCCGTGCCATTGCTCGTTGCCCATGGCTCGCACAGCGACATCACACACACGCCCCATCGCCACGCACACACGCAGCCTTGAGGGCTACGATGTGCGCAGCTTGGTGCTGTGTCGTGGCTGCCTATCCTTCGGCAGGCTTGGTGCGTCGTGGCGCAGCGCACTGCTGCCTACACGCATCATGCTTAGCGTTGTGTGCCCACTGCCCTCGCCCATCGCTAGCATGCACGACTAGGCCTAGAGCCTTGCGTGTCGCATAGCTCGTTGCTCGCTGCATTCGTACCGCACGGGCGACGAGCTCCCTTGCTCGTCGTCGCGTGCCCGCACTATACAACACCCCTTAAGGTAACACGTAGCTTCCTTTGCTTTGTGCGTGCAACATTTATGAGCGTTTTCATAAAATATAAAATTTTTAATTTAAAATTAACGACAAATTAATAAATCATATTAAGTTCATAATTTTAGGGCGAAAAATCGAAAATTTATTAATCAATTAATTTCCGATTAACATGGATTCAAATCTAGGTCATAAAAATTTAAAATTTAACAGAAATTAACAATTTTTATGGTGGATTTTAATCATGGATACCTAACTAAATTATTAATTAATTATGAAAAGCAAATCAATTCTAAATTATTCGAATTTCAACAAATTAATCATAATTACAAATTAGGTTGTATAATTAACAAGTTAGGCATTCAAATTTGTTAAACATATACTGTAGGTCAATCAAAAATTCAAGATTTATCAACAAGGATCGCAAATATTCAATTTAACATCTCAAATTTACAAACTTTTGCGTTCGAAAAACTAAAACCTCCGAAAAGTCATAGTTAAGCTTCGAATTTGGGAATTCTGGGTTCGGCCAAACAATACATTTTTTGTCAAAAATTTAGAATGCCTTTTACATGCGGAATTGACACAATAATCACTCGATTTGGATGAGTAATGAAGAAACTGCCGAAAAACTGCGTACATATAATTAAATAAACGCAATTTGCAATTAATTAACAATTACGAAAATTAATCACCCCTTTTAATTCGTTGCAAATTTGTAAAATTTAACCATGTCATGCAATTTAGATTATGAAAATAATAAGAGGCTCGTGATACCACTATTAGGTTATGATACATATGACAAAACATAAATCATGCGGAAAACCTTAATGCCAGGAAACATATTATTTACACATAATCATATAGCATAATTTAGATGCATACACTTTGTAGCGTGCCTTCCCTAGCTGCGCCCGAACCGAACAAGAACAAGTCTTTAGGACTCCAAGTGTCGTCCCTCCGTAGATAGTCCACAGCACGTCCGGATCCGCCTTAAGCTTGACCAACTAGAATCGCCCTTAAGGTTCCTAGGAATTTTCGGCTAAAATGGTTGCAAGTGCTTGGCTGATTTTTGCTTCAAAATCTTACCTTTGAATACTTCAATATTGTATATAAATTTGTGACCCTAGGCCCCTATTTATACAGTTATGGAAAAGGACTTATAATCCTATTAGAATACTAGTTTAGTTTAATTAGAATCCTGCTAGGACTCTATTAAATAAACTTTGTCTATTAGGATTAGGATTTAATCATATGAAAAATTCTAATAGCTTTAGGATTCATTTTGCACACAACCGTACACGAGCATGAGCACGAGCACGCATGCACGCAGCGCCCAAGCACCGCACGCCCATGCGCAAGCCTTGCGGCCCACGCACAGCGCACAGTGCTGAGGCCCACTTGCTCGCAGCCCATCGCTGAGCTCGCGCGCGCCAAGGCTTGGTTGGGCCTGGCCTTGCGCTGGGCCTGGTCGAGGCTTGGCGTGTTATTGGATGCGTGTGGCTTGCTGGGCGATGGCCTGGCTTCATGTTGGGCCTTCGTCTAGCAAGCCTCGTCCGATGTTTAATTCGTACGATACGCTTTCCGATTAAATTCCCGATTCCGGAATTCATTTCCGATACGAACAATATTTAACATTTCCGATTCCGGAATTATTTTCCGTTTCGAACAAATATTTAATATTTCCGTTTCCGGAATTATTTTCCGATTCCCATAATATGTCCGATTCTGACAATATATCCGTTTCCGGTAATATTTCCGATTCCGGTAATATTTCCATTTCCGATAATATTTTCCGATACGTACCATGTTTCCGTTTCCGGCAACATCTACGACTTGGATAATATTTATATTTCTGATACGATCCATATTTCCGTTTCCGGCAATATCATCGTTTCCGGAGTATTCATTTCTTGCTTTTGACGATCTCAGCTCCCACTGAAACCAAGATCCGTCGATTCCGAATATCCATAGATGGAGTATTTAATGCCATTAAATACTTGATCCGTCTACGTACTATTTGTGTGACCCTACGGGTTCAGTCAAGAGTAAGTTGTGGATTAATATCATTAAATCCACTTGAACTGAAGCGGCCTCTAGCTAGGCATTCAGCTCACTTGATCTCACTGAATTATTAACTTGTTAATTAATACTGAACCGCATTTATTAGACTTAACATTAAATGCATACTTGGACCAAGGGCATTATTTCCTTCACTGTTAGGTTATGATTAATGTACAAAATATAATTCATGCGGAAAAACCATAAAGCCAGGAATCCAAATTAATTAATTGCCACATAGTCAATTAGCATAATTAGGATACATACAATGTGATGTGGGCCTTCCCTAGTTGCTCCCGAACCGAACAAGAACATGTTTAGGACTCCAAATGTCACCCCTCCGTAGATAGTCCACAGCACGTTCGGATCCGCCTTAGATTCAACCAACTAAAATATTCTCAAAGGTATTATGTGCACTCGGGAAACTTATTATTAAAGTTAGGCAAATATTAAATTCTCTCTTGAACTTAATGTATTAGAATACTTATGAATTGCATTATAAATTGTGATCATGAACCACATATTTATAGGGTGGAAATAACGGAGTTAGAATTCTACTGGGATTCAAATAACTAAATCCATTAGGATTCTAGTTAAATAATATCATTAGTATTTTACGTTTAATCAAATACCTAAGTATTCCAGATTTAACAAAAATATCCAATTTGAGTAGAATTAGGAAAACGCGATTACTTGACAACGAAGTAATCCTAACCGGCCAAGGTAATGCATGCGTGGCCCTTGAGCCCACGCTGCTATGCAGCCCGCAGCCACCCTGGTGTAGCCCGCAGCACCCAGGCCCACGAGTGGCGCTACTGCTTGCTCCATGGCCCAAGGGCGCTGGCAGCATACACGTGGCCCACTTGGGCGCTGCTGTTGCTCGGCCTGCCTTGCTCTGCCTGCTCTGCGCGCGCGGGCTTGCTGGGCGCTGGGCCTGGCTTCGCGCTGGGCCTTGCGCCTTGCAAGCTCGTTTGTCGATCGTTCGTACGTCGCGCTTCCGATTCGTTTTACGATTCCGGAATTCATATCCGATTCGAACAAATATTTAATATTTCCGATTCCGGAATTTATTTCCGATTCTAACAAATATTTAATATTTCTGTTTCCGGAATTTATTTCCGATTCCGACTATATTTCCGATTCCGGTAATATTTCCGTTTCCGACAATATTTCCAATTCTGGCAATATTTTTATTTTCGATAATATTTTCCGATACGTACCATGTTTCCGTTTCCGGCAACATCTACGACTTTGGATAATATTTATATTTCGTAATGATCCATATTCCGTTTCTGGCAATATCATCATTTCCGGAGCATTCTATATTTTGCCTTTTGACGATTTCAGCTCCCACTGGAACCGAGATCCGTCGTTTCCGAATGTTCATAAATAGAGTATTTAATTCACTTAAATACTTGATTTGTTCACGTACTATTTGTGTAACCCTACGGGTTCAATCAAGAGTAAGATGTTGATTAATATTATTAATTCCACTCGAACTGAAGCGGCCTCTAGCTAGGCATACAGCTCACTTGATCTCACTGAATTATTAACTTGTTTAATTAATTAATATTGAACCGCGTTTATTAGACTTAGCATTGAATTCATACTTGGAACAAGGGCATTATTTCCTTCAGCCGGTACGTCTACACCATCTGGACCTGTACCGTCGGCAGATGGAGGCAAAGGCTGAGCAGGCAAGTTCTTGGACTGGCGAGTTTACTTCCTTGATTTCACCATTAGAGTCCTCAAAGACAGGGGGAGGCAGACCCAATTTCTCAGCATTTAAGATAGCACCCTGTTTTTCCATCTGCCGCTCAAACCATTCAAAGGAAAACTCATCCATGCAGGCGTCCCAGGCACGGCGAGCTTTCTCCCTTGTCTCGGTCGCGGCTTCCTTAGCCTCCGCTTTGACCTTGGCTACTTCCGATTGAGCAACAAAACATTGATCCTCCAATTGGGCCACCTGTAGCCTCAAAGACACCGTCTCCTGGATCTTGGCCTCGGTTTCCTGAAGATAGGACTGGGCAGAAAGAGCTTCAGCCTTAAGATTGTCAATAACGAGTACTTGCTCATTAATTTTGATCAAATACTTCTTATTGTCACTCCGCAGGACGGCGAGCTCTTTACTTTGAGCCTCTATCGTCTCCTGCATCTCCAGTCGGACCTTCTCCACCGTCACCATGGCATAGTTTTCAGCGTTGGTGGCTTTGTGCACCTGCCTGTTGAGCTGACCCGTGACGTCGGCCGTCCAGCGCTTGAGACGTTCGCCTCTGACCATCAACTATAAAAGGAAAAGCAAAAAATTAAAATTTAAACTAAGAGTTAAATCCAAACACATATCGAATCACTAACTTACGTCCAGGAGATATGACTGCATGACCCCAATATGGCCGTCGGAAGACGAGGGAAATGACTCCACATACTCCTTCGGCATGGCCTTCATCACCGCAGAGATGATCTTCGACTTGCCCTTTGAAGAAAAATACTATGAAGGAGGAATGTGATGCACCTCCTCCTCAACCTCAGGCTGCCGATTGGGTAATGAATCAAACCAAAATGAAACGTCATTCATTTTTTACCACATTCACAAAGTAACTCCAGGAACTAAAAACAAATTACCGCTATCTTCACCAGCCTTCTGACGAGACGTCTGGGGGTTACCAGCCTTGGACGGTTCACCTTCCTCATCAAGAATCTCGACGGAAGAAGGCGAAGGAACTCCCTTCTGAGCAGTCTCCCGCCTAGCGTCATCTCGCTTCGCCGAACCTTCCGGCGGCGGAACCTGCCTCAGAGGCGTCACTGCCATAGGGATCACCTCCACCGGAGAATCTGCCGACTCCCAAACGACGTCCTCCTTTTTAGGACGCTTGATTCCAGCCTTCACCTTTGGACGCTTCCCAGCCGATGCCACTTTATCCTCTGCCTTCCTCTTGGGGACGGCTTGGCTCTTCTCACCTTTCTACAAATTCAAAAGAGAAATGAGAATAGTCCTAAAAAGACAAAGTAAATAACTAAGGGACTCACCTTTGCCGGTGGGCCGCCGACGATCCCCTTCAGCTTTTGCTCAACCATCTGAGTTAGCCACTCCTTAGTGTCGATTTGGCCTTTCTCGACAGGAGGAAGTTTAAACATGGCAAAGGATGCACAAGAAGAATGGTTAGTAGAATTAAAGCGAGGTCATACTAATTAATCAAAACTATCCCAGATCATACCCATGGTCTAGACCTGCGGCGGCCAGAAATACAGGATCTTTAAATTGAGAATAAGACGGAAGCCAAGACTTGGGAATATTTAGATTTTTGCCTTCAACGGCTAAAGACTCTACTTGGAAGTGGACGGCTATCTGGTCCCACTCATGCTTAGTCAAAGCCGGCAGCTCCTCACTTCCCCTAGCAAAGCGAGGCTCTAGCTTCCAACAACTAAACTTCAGCTCCATTTCCTGATCTATCGTCCACATCATAACCCATCTTAACCTCCAGAGATGATGTTTGGACGGTTAGTCAAAAGTAGTTGCATAATCACCTTTGTTGGCCAATTGTTACCACCCCTCGGCTCCTTTCACCTTTTGAAGACGAACCAACCTCAAGAAAGCATTGAAAGACAGTTTCAAACCCAAGAATTCACATTTGGCCACATATCCAAGCACGCTCGTCCAGGAGTTCGGAGTAAATTTCCACAAGCCAAGGCCAAATCCATCCAAAACTTCTTCCACGAAGGGATGGACGGGGAATTGCAGGCCGCTTTTAAGCGCTCCATTATACACAGGAAACTCTCCTGGGCCTACATCATAGATAGTGGAAGCCTCACTGGCCGGCAGCCCGTCTAATAACCCGAGCCAATATTTAAACCATCAGCATAACCTTTTCCATTTTTCTCCAGCCATTTCATCCACTTAGGATCCACGCAAATTTGGCTAGCAAGGATTTCACCATTTTCCCCTCTCACCATAACAACAACTCGAGGCCTTTCAGCTGCCTCCTTTTCAACCCCGCCGTCAATCTCATCTTGCTCTGACTCCTCGAGTGAGTCAGCTGGGTGATTAGACGGACCAACATCCTCCGTCTCCTCCATCAAAATTCATCAAAATATGTGGCTTCATGACGAGAGCTTTTGGCCTCGCTTGGAGGACTCCGGCTTAATTCTCCAGCCGACACTCTGATGGATCTCCCTCCTGAGAAAGAAGGGTCAATCTGTTTTCTCCTGAACCGAAGGGCAGCTAAATTTACCGTCTTTTTTGTCCTCGCCATCGTATCCTACATAAGAGGCATAATGGGAGGCCGAACTTAACGACGGGCTAAAAATGAGGGATATTGGTGCGGCGCAGATCAGACCACCATATCCAGAAGTTCCAACCCAACGTCCCGAGAACCGAGGTACCGTCATCATAACTGACGGCATAGAGTTGAATAAAAATAAAGTAACGAATGAAGACTCATAAGAAAGGCACAAATTAAAAAATAAACACGAAGTCTAAGGCATAGAGGTTTACCTTGTAAAAATGACGGAGCAGATGACCACGAAGCCGGGCGGTGAGAAAAAAAGAGACCGAATGGCAATAGGAAGGGTTTTCGTCTTCCTTGATTGAGTGCAAACTTGACGGGAACAAACTTGAAGAAAATTCTCTCTCTAAAAGCGCAGGAGAGTGAAAAAATCTAAACGTTTAAAATCATTTACCCCTCCTCTATATATAGGAGAGGGGCAACAATAGAAAGTCGGCCACGTGGCCATCACCCATGGCCTAAAAAACAAGGCATGGGAAATCCAACAGTCAAAGATGGCAATGACCAAGCGAATTTACGTTATTACCCTCCTTGAGGGGAAAATGTTGTGGTTAAATCTTCCCGACCTGCGTAGCCCAATCCGCAAGTGCCATGTGGCACTGCTTAAACACGTCAGCAAGCCACTTGGCTCCTTTCCACTTCTCCGTGGGACAAATATTAGGCAAAATGCCCATCAATTCCTTTGGCCCATGGCCCAAAAGAGGAATATCTTGA
The DNA here is from genome assembly GCF_020520425.1 of Spinacia oleracea. Classification (NCBI taxonomy): domain Eukaryota; kingdom Viridiplantae; phylum Streptophyta; class Magnoliopsida; order Caryophyllales; family Amaranthaceae; genus Spinacia; species Spinacia oleracea. The sequence goes on from NW_026614346.1 coordinate 101,626, forward strand.
TAGAGACACTTGTCCTCTTCTCATTAATTAGCCAATCAGAACCTAACTTTTTAGGGTTAGTCCCATAAAGACAACAAGTATAAATACCCCTATTTCCCAAGAAAGGGGTGAACAAGTTTCAACACAAAAAATACATCACTATTGATGACATCAACAACTCTCTCTCTATCTCTCAATTTAATATTGTTTTCTTCCTCTTCTAAAAACCACCAATCTTACTTAAGCATCAGAGGAAAAATTCCTACGGAAATATTCTTGTTTTGCAGGTGACACAGTCGGACGTGACGTGGATCAAGTTCTACCTGGGCCGCATACCTCCTCGTCAGCAACATAAGGAAAAACTCCCACAACAGCAACAGTTTCAATTGAGTTTATGGCAACGCTTTAAATTGAGTTTATATACGGCAACGTTTTAAATTGAGCTTATGGAAATGCTTTTAATTGATCTAATGCTACATTCTCAAATGAATTTAGTTATCCATATACCTGTAATACAAAGATTTCAATTGATCAATAGCTACATTCTCAAATGGATTTACTTATCCATATACCTCTAATACAAATCGTTCAATTGATCTATAGTTAATTCTCAAATAGAATTAGTTATCCATATACCTGTAATAAATATGAACTACATATAATAAGATTTTCATAACAAATAAGTTAAAAATCTGTAAATTCATAAGAATAATATATATCTTTTACAATTGTCTGAATAGTTCAAAAAAATATTGGTTCTAAAACTACCTCCATTAAAATGAAAAAATCATGCAATAATCATTATATGATAGCTTTATTTCTTAAAACCTGTCTAATATTTATGTGCACTATAAATATCCACATATTTAAAGTAGCTCGTACTTCTTGACTATATGCACCATCCTACACAACAAACAAATCAAGTATAACAATTTAATAAGAATTCAATATCAATGAATAAAATCCAAATATTTAAGAAAAAAGAAGCTCAACATGAATGAAAAAAGATAAACCTTAAAAAAAAGAAAAGGAATGAACTTGTTAACCAAATAAGTTTACAATAGCAGCCTATGATATACAACAAACTAAGATCTCTGAATAGTTAACTAAGATCAAGTCAGTTTATGACTTGATTAACGGATTGGATCATTTACATGTTTGTGTATGTTTGTGTATGCACTGGTTGTAGCTGCATTTTAACTTAAACAATCTATACAAACAATAAAAAAACCAAGTTGCAAGCTAGCCTAAAAGATATACAGACATAGACATGCTTTCTCAAACAAACTTTTGCAGCCCCTATTAGCCTTCACCAGCGTTCACTAAGGCAAACAACCCAAAACCAACAACAAAACAAACAGAAAATAGAACATCAAAAGGCTATAAGTAGGAAAAACATTACTCAACAAAGCAGCTCAAAAAATAGAATTAAGCACAAACAATATAACTAAGCAGATCTGGAACACCAAACGGTTCAAACGCATCTTTGGGGTATCTTCAACAACGAAAATTAAAAGGTTCAAACGCATTCCCTTATCCAAATATTACCAAAAAAAATAAGTATATTAAAGAAACTAAAATTGATTGGATTGGTTATCCTTAAGTAACCCCTATGACTCGGGAATCGGGATATCCTCAGTACCAAGCATCCAATCCCAGTCTGTATCATCATGGTCAGAGTCAACTTCAGGCTTGGCTGGAACATCTAACAAATCACTTATGTGTATAGATCGTACTTCATCACCGGCTCATGCATGAATATCATTTTCATCAGCAGGAGGCATGTCATTACAACTGAAATCAATAGGATCCTGCCAATATGTTTCCTTACTTAGCTCTTCCTCAAAATAAAAAAGATCTCTTGGAATATCCTGCATAACATACTGAATATCATTTTCAACTGGATCTTGGGAGAAGTAAACTTTTTGAACTTGAGAAGCCAGTACAAAAGGATCATGTTTGGAACATTTCTTCTTGAAATTGACATATTTAAGCCCCACACTCATCGATATCACCAAGGAACCAATCACACTTAAATAGCACAACACTGAATTGAGACTAAAAGTCTAATTCAATAATTTCTTCTATAACACCATAGTAGGTAACATCTCCATCTACAAGATTTCGGTCCCTTGAGCTAGCAAAACTTGAAGTCAAAGCTATTAAAGTGACTCCCCTGTTTTGTGTCTTTATTCGTAAATCACGCTCTCTTGTGTAAAACTTATAACCATTAATAATGTATCTAGTGTACCTCCCGTCCTAAGGATTAGGACCCTTAGACAACCAAAAAATTTCACCACTAACTTGTTCTGTTGGAACCTTTGCCTGAAACCAAACAATAAAATCTCTACTATGACTTTGTGCGGTATCCCATCTACGCTTTCGACCTTGGCTATTCACCCAATTTGGTGTTCTCTAAATTTGAAGAAAAAAAAATGTATAACATAAAAATGAAGTAAATAAAAAATATTTATAACATCTAACTTGATATAAGTTTCCACTTTAACATCGCCGCAATTGAAGATGATATATCTATGAGCTTGCTTCAAACTTTAGAAATCCAAAGTAAATCCCTTTCCTTTTCTTTTCCCTTTTCCTCCAGGAGGATATCCTATCTTAGGAAAAATAGATGATTCCTCATCCCCATCAGCCACCCCGAAATTCCTAGCACATCTTCTTTCCAGTCTAGTGCTTACACCTTCGAGTAAATATCGAGAAATAAAAGTCAAGCATTCTTCCATCATATACCCTTCTGCTATGCTTACTTCGGGGTTACTCCTATTTCGGACATATGACTTCAACCTACCAAGATACCTCTCAATAAAGTACATCCATTGATATTACACAGGTCCACCAAATTTGACTTCCTCTACTAAAGGAACGGGTAAATGCATCATAACATCAAAGAAAGCAGGAGGAAATATCATTTCGAATTGACAAATTACATCAACAACTTCAGATGCTAACCTGTCTAATTCTTTAAGATTGACAATTTTACTACATATACCTCGAAAAAAAATTACTCAATCTAATCAAAGGTACTGCTACAGTTTTTGGCAATATTTTTCTAACAGCAACCTGAAGCAAGTGATGGAGCACAACGTGTGCATCATGAGTTTTGTGACCAGTAAACTTTGTTTCTTTAACTTGTACACATCTCCCTATATTCGATACCCAGAAGGTAACTTTGTTTCTTTAATAACTTTAAGGAACAAATCCTTCTCTTCATTACACATTGTATAAGGTGCCGGTGGAAATAACATGTGGTTGCCATCATCAGAAAGATAAGGGTGGAGATGTGATTTTAGGACAAGGCCCAAGGGCCACTAAATCAAGACGCGCATTGTTGTGGTCCTTAGTCTTTCCTGGATTGTCTAACAAGGAGCCAAAAATATTATCAAAAAAACATTTTTCTCAATATGCATGACGTCAAGATTATGACGACATTTGATATTTGGCCAATATGACAATTGAAGAAAAGTTGGTTTCTTTTTCCATGGACCTTTACTTCCTCCACCTTTCTTTGTTTTCCCGAAATCACTTACAAAGTTCTCTAATATCCTCTGTTTCTTCATTAAATGATTTCTTATTCTTTCGCCATGGATAACTTGCATCAAGAAGCCTACGGGTGTCCATATAACAATTTTTTTTTTCTGTGAGGCAAATATTTCGGTGTCACATCATGGTTACAATTAGGACATGCATATTTCCTTTAGTAGACCATCTAGATAACATAGCGTAAGCCGGGAAATCATTTATCGTCCCCATTAAAGCAGCATGCAATATAATTGAAATGATTGCTTTTTAAATGCATCATATGTTTCAACCCCATACTCCCATTATTCCTTCAGGTCGCAAATAAACATCTATGTCATTTCCAAGAGACTTAGGGCCCGAAATTAACAAAGATATCATAAAATATTCAGGTTTCATAGAAAACCAGGGTGGAAGGTTATAACTAATCAACACAACAGGCCATGTGATATGAGCAACACTCATAGTTCGAAATGGATTAAATCCATCGCTAGCAAGAGCTAGTCGAACATTTCTTGGTTCTATTTTAAAGTCAGGATACGTCTCATCAAAGTCCTTCCAAGATTGTGCATATGCTGGATGTCTAATTTTGTCATCTTTTGTTCGCTCTTTATCATGCCAAACCATTGAAGCGGCTGTTTTAGAACACATGAAAAGTCTTTGGAGTTTAGGCTTCAAAGGAAAATGCCTAAAAACCTTTGCAGGGACGTTCTTAGACTTCCACCTTGATGTTTCACACTTGGGACAAACATCAGCTCCTTCATACTCTTTCCTGTAAAGAATGCAATCGTTGGGACAAGCATGTATCTTTTTATAATCAAAACCCAAGTCCTTAATTATATTCTTAGATTCGTTATAGGATTTTGGAAGTCGAGCCATAGGAAACACCTCTTTTAATAACTCTAAGAGATCCCCAAAGGCCGTATTGCTTAAGCCATTAAGGACCTGGAAGAGAAATAAACAAATTATGAAGGATAACATTGAGAAAGTTTTACAACCCGGATAAAGCTCTTGCTTCCCTTCTTCTACTAGCTTATAAAACTTTATAGCCTCCTCATTTGGCTCACTTGGAACACCTTGATCTCCATTTAAACCTTCTTCCACCTTAATAAAAGTATCATGTAATAAACCATCAATATCATCATACGTATTTTGATCATTAATTCCAGACATATCGTTACTTGTAGATGAAGATGCTTCCCTTTGAACGACCCACTCCCTGAATCCCTTTACGAATCCGTCAACAATCAAATGATCATAAACGACGTCTCTAGAATGGCAAAAACTCCTAGAACACTTTTTACAAGGGAAAAAAATTTGTCCTCCAATAGCATTCTTTGTAAAATAACCATTAAGAAAAATATTCAAAGCAGCTTTAAAACCTTCTGACCCTCTAGGGAAGTTCATCCAATTTTGATCCATTTGTTAAATATATTCCACAACGACGATGCCTAAATTACACACAAAAAAGAGTCTATAGATCACAAATATTTTGCAACGAATAATAGATTTGTTGGATATAGACATAATTAACAAATAAGAGACTTAAGAAGACTGTTCAGTAAATAATCAATCAAAATATAGACATCAACTTAAAATTTGCAGCCCCTAATTAGTAATGTACAATGTAAAAGCAATTGGAAAAAGTTAAATATATAAATTGTCTGATCTAGAGAATACAATAAAAGGAACAGAAGCATAAAGAAGTAGAATACGGGACCAATTCAACTAACCTACATCAACTTAAACATAGCTAAGACACTAATTATGGACTAAATAACTAGTAATTTCAGTTACAACTAATTAAGTTCCTAAAAATAAAATGCATAAATTTAAACCTTCGTGCATTCTGACAGTACTTGTAATTTTAATATGCCCATGCGAAAAATAACATTTAGCTATAAGATTGGACATAAAATACAACTAATAGTTATAGATTTTACTTTAAGTTAAAATACTACTAATGGAACCAGAAATGGGCTTAAGAAGTTAGAAACCAAAGTAAACACAACAATTGGTCAACTTTACCTTCCTTTAGCACAACTAACATATTATTACATAAGAAAAAAAATATACATTAGTTGTTTTTCTATTTTAGTTTGTCACGTCAGTGTCTCAATTATGTGTTGCAGAAAGAGATAAGACATTTAGGTATCTGCTCAGCAACGTTATAGATCACAGCAGCAAATTGCAACTCAACATTATCACCAAATAAGCAACTGATCAACACAACAAAAGAACAAAACAAAATTGCAGCATAACAACTGAATATATACTAAATAACCTATTGAGTCTGTGAGTATGTGACCACTAAATCGCAAACCTATTACAGGAACACTATTATTTCTTCCTAGATCAGACAATCGTTTGTTTAGCGAACTCACAAGAAGTAGAAGGAAAGCATTTTTTAGTAGCAAATCTAATCAGTATTCACGCTCAAATCCCATCCAAACAACACATAATGTCCCTGTGGATGTGACATAATCTAACATCTCCAAAAGGACATGACAGAAGCTATAGTCATTTTCGATAAAAACTCCTAGAAAGACTCCAATTGAAAATTACCAGCCAACCTCTTCAATTTAACGTAAACAGAATATTAATAATCGGGAGCAATATAAGATCTTGTGAGGGGGTCGAAAAAGCACGAGGCTAATGCGTGACCTCGTCCCTCGTGGGTGTGACGATTCTTTTTATTCAATCAAGTGTAATTGGATTTCCTGTGAGTTTACACCCAATTGACTAGTAATATAGGAGTCGCCATTCAGTTTTTAACGACAATGAGAAAAACTGACAAAACCCGGTTATCGTGACATAAAGGGAGTGCAATTATGTTTGACCACGACGGCCGTAGGTTCCCTTGTGATCCCTGGTGTGGGGATCTCTCAACATACACCCGCAAGGTAGAGATTGAGGGTTCGGGGGACTGTAACTACCGAGAGGAGTACTCGCTCTTCGATAACTCCAGAGGCAGGATATCCTTACTAGCTCAGCATAAATAATTGAAGGGACATGCGTTAACTATTAAACTAATCTGAGTTGATTTTAGCAATATGCAACATATAATACTAGATCGATCGCGATTATCTGATTTAAATAGCATTAAGGGACCTGGCATGATGATCCAATTTCCCAAAAATATTATATTTATTAAGCGTGATAGAACAATCAGATTTAGTTAGTTTAACAGTTCATAAAAAGGGCGAGGAAAGCAATTAAATCATAGAAAAGGGACACATTACGACGCACCCTTGAGAGGTGCGTCACGGTTCTCAGAAAACTAACCACTTTGACTTTGCTATTTCTCCTTTTTATTTAACGAATCTCAAATTATGGGACAGGATACGTTCTGTTCGATTTATGGATCGATTGCGACAGAACGCGTGAACAATTTCGCAGCGTTAGGCTTAGGCTAGGGGTTGGAGTCAATACTCAGAATATGAATTGTGTGTTGTGTGTTCCTTTCACGTCGGTTTTAGGGGTCTATTTATAGGAAAGAGTTTGTGGAAAGATAGAATTGCAGAGTTCTAATCCACAAAGAATTAGGAAAAAACACGTACTAGGTATTTTCAGCGCCCAACTCTGGGCGTCAAAGATTTCGGCGCCCAGGGCTGGGCGTTGAAAATAGAGATCCATGCAATTTCGACGCCCAGGACTGGGCGTTAAAGATTTCGGCGCCCAGCTCTGGGCGTTGAAAGTGATGTCTGGGCCGAGTTCTTTGTCAGATTCGGATTCCTAGAATCCGGAGCGTATGAGACTTAATCGAGTCTTTTAGTGCGTATTAATTTTATGACGGAATGCGTCTGGGCCCGTTACGAACTCTAGGCTCGTTAGGATTTTAATTAATACGTAACTCTTATTTCCGAATCATATTAGGAATAAGATTCTCGCAGTTTTCTATCTCATTTAGGATTTATGTTGGAGTGCAACACCTAATTCTGACAGGTTTCTATCTTTTATGACTTGCCACTTTTAACAGCTGCCCATTACGGCAGTTACTATTTTTAGCAGGTTTCCATAAATAGCAGGTTTCTATAAATAGCAGGTTTCGGGTGAAATGAAGAGGGGAATTGAGATTCGTTATTTTATAGGAGATGCGTTGTCAAGTGGAGATTTATGTTTTCATCATCGAACCTTCCCTTTCGGGAATGGGGACAAAAGTAGGTGTCTACAGTTAGCCCCCACTTTGACTGAGTCTTGGAGTAAGACGATGGTCAAAGTATTAGACGGAGTGCGTCGCACAAGCCATGGTGACCTGTTTTTGCGAGGGTCTCACGAGCACTCGAGTGATAACATTTGACTTAAGGGTCATCACTTGAAGTGTCGACATATCCCTCACGTGTCATTGGGATTAGTCAACGGATAGTATAGAAACTTCCTCACTTTGTCATTGGAAGGATCTAAAGATGTATAGAAACTCCCTCACTTTGTCATTGGGAGTAGCTACAGATGTTTTTGAAATCAAAGCTATAAAGTGTAATTGGGCCTGGCCAAGCCCAATCACGGGGTAAAAAAGTTTTTAAAGATTCTCATTTTCAGGGCTAGCTAAACGAGAAAACCCCCTTGTTTTTATGGGACTTAAAACGAAGGAAAATCCAGCACATCGTCCTTTTTTGGAAAAAACGTAAAACCAATTTTCGGAAAAAAGGAAAGCTACTCACATCGTTCTTTTTTGGAAAAAACAGAAAACCAGAAAAAGTTATCGTTGCAGCGACTAAGGACCTGCGCGGTTAGTGACGCAGACCCCGCCGGCTAAAGATGGCGAGCCTGTCTGCTAAGGGTGGACACCCCGTCCGATAGAAGTGGACGAATCTATTTTTGAAATTTGAAAATAAGGACCTACGCGGCTTGTGACGTAGACCCCGCCGGCTAAAGATGGCGAACCTGTCCGCTAAGGGTGGACACCCCGTTCGATAGAAGTGGACAAATCTATTTTTGAAATTTGAAAATAAGGACCTACGCGGCTTGTGACGTAGACCCCGCCGGCTAAAGATGGCGAACCTGTCCGCTAAGGGTGGACACCCCGTCCGATAGAAGTGGACGAATCTATTTTGAAATTTGTTTTGTGTTTATTTTTTGAAAAATGAGGACCTACGTGGTTTGTGTCGTAGACCCCGCCGGCTGAAGATGGCAAGCCTGTTTCATTTTTAATTTTGAAATTTTCATTTTTGGAAAACTGAGGACCTGCGCGGCTAGTGACGCAGACCCCGCCCGCTGAAGGTGGGCGAGCCCTGTCCGCTAAGGGTGGACATCCCTGAATTCATTTTTTCCTTGATTTGGAACTTGCGTGGTTCGCGGCGCGACCTTGCCTGATTGAGGTGGGCAAGTCTCTATTTTTGTTCATTGTGATTTATTTTTTTTTTGAGAATTTCTTTTTTTCATTCTTGCAAGAGCAAATTCTTTCGAGGGATGCTCGGATTTAGTTGTAACTTGAATGTGGGTTGACAACGTGCTTAGACGGACCATTGTCTTTTGGCCATCATCTTTTCATGGTTTTGAGCTAGTCTTTTCGGCTCAACTTTGCCACTACTTGGGTCCTTGATTAGGGGACTATGTATAAGTATCAACGGCGACCTTTGTCTTAAGGTCGTAGTCCGGTTTTATTTTTTTGAGATTATCCAAACACGGGACTTTGTACAGCGTAGTCTGGGAATATTGTTTTAACTTTGCATACCTTTTTTTTGAGATATATTTTTTTCTTTCGAGCCACCAAGTACTTGTGCTTGGCGGTCAGTTCTTGTCAAAGAGGTTCTTTGGGGATACGCATTTTGTAATGTCCTTGATTGTGTTTGGGATCGTGCTCGTAAGTGCGAGCGATCTTCGTAGTGGTGTGCTACTCTTGACAAAGTCGTGAGGTGCAACTTTCAGTAAGGAAATTGGCAATTTTCGAGTCAAATGGATGCGGCAGGGCCCAATAGAAGTTAGGGCCTTTTTTGAGCCTGGGTTCATTTTCGGCGCCCAGGCCTGGGCGTTGAAATAATTCACGGCCAGGTGGGGCGTTGAAAATGTTGTTTGGGCTGGTCTTTTGATGACACAGTTGGCCTCTTGTTCATTCGTTTATTTCACTTGGAAGTTCTATGTATTTTCTTCTCTTTTGTTTTTTCTTTATTTTTAGAACGTGATGATTTTCTTGAGAAGCCGTAGCCGATTGGTGGACTACGGTGCTTGTCGCTTTGGGGCGATTATTTTAAGGAACTGTTGCTCTTTAAGGCGTACAGTTATTGCAACAGTTGGGCGAGTCTATACGGCCCGAGGAACATACCTTAAGGCGTAAGACTTTGACCGCTCTTGTTGTTGTATATTTTTCCTTTTGAACGCGTTCGTGAATGTTCGATACTTAGAATGATGATATGTATGTGCGAACGAGCGCTCATAGAATGGTCGTTGCGTACGGTCCATTAATCAGTTTGCTTGAATCATATTTTTTTTTGAGCAATGACTGATTTTGAATAGTTTGCTTAGAAGCTTGATAGGGTTCAGGCCCATTCATGAAGTGGGCTCAAGCATCGTGCCCTTCTTGATCGTTCAAACACTTGCTTCGAGTTTTTTTTTATTTTGCTATGTTCGTTTCGTAGCTTGGAGCCCCCAAGTATGCATGTTGGGATGCTTCCTTTTGGCGTACGATTTTTGTAGGTTCTTTCGAAAAAGATGCTTTGGGTTCCGCTCGTGTAGGTGCGAGCTATCCCTTTCGTGGTAGGTAATATTTTGCTACCATTAATCCTTAATGTAGAAGTCGTGTGGCTTGCATTTTGAATTTGGGCGATAAGTAGTCTTTGCCTCTTTTACACATGCTCTTTGGTCGTGCCCGCATTAGTGCAATATGTCTTGTTCTCTTTTTTAGACTTGTACCGTGGGATGGTTGAACTTATGGTGCGACGTAGGCTTGTGTGGCCTAACAGCGTGTCTTAGAACATTCCTCCAGGCGTTGGATATCATTATTATTTTTGCATTGGAGTACTTCATCATGCCTCATTCAGGTGCTCGAACAAGTGTAGCACTTTCTGCGTGGGTTTGCACGGCTTATTACTTCGTTCGATGCGAGGATTCATAGGTGTTTCTTCCTTATTTTTATATCTGGGAAAAACATGGCTAGCAGAAAGATTCAGCGCCCAGGCTGGGGCGTTAAAGATATTGGCGCCCAGCTCTGGGCGTTGAAAATGTTTTCTGGGTATATTTTGACAGTTCTTATCCTTGATTTTTTTTTCTTTCGCTTTTGCTTTGGAACGAGGTAGACTGTGTAACGGGCGCTTGTAGGGCGAGCGTTATGTGCAGTAGTTTGATTGGAGTTTTGGTGACTCGCGATTTTCAGTTACCCTTGTTAGTGGGGTGACTTTATATATTCTAAGTAGCGCTTAGAATTTGGGAGGGGTTGTAGCAATTCTAAGGCTTGTCTTACACGATTGACGCTTAGGATTGTGCCCCTATGACATATGTATAGCATTAGCGTCGAGAATTTGTGATGAAATCGTCATTTCGAGCGTTTTTAGAGTGTTTTTCTCAAGCCTCCAACTGTAGCTACGGGATTGGCTTGGTGCTATAATGCCTTGCATACGTTTTTATGCATTCATGGTGACATGGATCATGAATAGTTTGAACCAGACTCGTTTAGTGCGAGGTACGTTCGAGTAGTGATCTGCTACTTCTCTTGTAAATGTCGTTTTATGCGACATTGCCATGGTCAAGGTAGTCATATGTTGAAGTATGCCTTGACCAAAAGCTAGATGCCTTTCTTTACCCATAATCATATTTAGAAATCTTTTGGACTCACTTGCAACATCGGGATAAACGCATACCTAGATTAAACCAACGACTCTTTATTATGTTCGAAGAAGTCTTTGAAAATTATTTGGAAATTATTTAAAATCCGAGTCCTATTGTGTACAATCTGAGGTGTCCTAAGTAGGTTGACTTATAGAAGGGTTCGTACAGGATTACATGAGTGAATCAAAATACTGTTACGATTTTTGGAATGCTGTCTAAGAATTTGCTGGAAGCCAGGGTGCAGGTGTCAAGATATACTTGTGTCCGTTTGGCATATGCTTTAGGCTTTTAGGGCCATCTTTTCCAGAATTGCGGGAATGTAAACCGTTTTCGAATTGACTTAGATTTACTTGGTGTATGTCTGCACAAAAGGTCAAGGTATACTTAGTTCTTTCCCTAGCTCTTTCATTTCAATTTTTAGCCCCCAGTTGCCATTATGTCTTCCCATTAATGATGCTTTTAGATTTCGATTTTAGATGCCCGTGTCATATGTCTGAGTAGGGTGAGCCTTGGTTAAGTGCCAAGTCCTATTGACAATGTCTGATTTTTTTCAAAGGGGATTAGCAAGCATTCGAATTACCATGAACGGGTGCCCTGAGTTCGAAGGAACGATGGGGTGATGCCGTAGAACAATCCTCTTTATTGCAGGCTTACTGCCTTTACTACTTGTTGGCGATTATGACCGTGTCTAGTGGTGAAAGAAGGTCTTTAAGCGAACAACTATGTCTAGTGGTGAAAGAAAGTCTTTAAGTGAGTTAGTTCGCTTTAGGGAGGGTCAAGTCGAGTACTTTAGAGGTCATGGACGCTTGCGCTAGCCCCCATTCAATTGAGGCAAAGCGATCTTTTGAGTCTTGGCTAAGTGCCTAGGAGTGTGAGTGCTCCTTCTGGCAAGGGTACGTGCCCTTATTTTTTTTCGATGTGTGCTTATTAATTTTGGCATCTTGATGAATTGGATTCTTCCTTTGACTTAAATTTCGACTTGGGTTGCAAGTAATTAAATTTCAATAAGGGACTTCTATTTTTTATTCTTGTTTTTCTATAGGCTCTAACATTTTTGCAAATTGGTTGGACCGAATCATGCATGGATTGCCTACGTATCCGCCTTAAATAGATTTAATTTGGAATCAGGTCTTGCGTAGTTCTTAGCCTAGAAAATGGTTTCTTAGAATGCCGAATTCGATAAGTATGTTCTGAGATGGAAACATATTATTTGAAACGGTAGAATAAGTGAAGTTTATTATTGTTTCAATCTACTGCCTTGCCGTAAGCCAAAAATTTGTTTTATATTTTTTTTGATTGAGTACGTGTATTTTTTGGTGGTACGTATATCTGAATACGTGTTGTACCCCTCCAAGTGTTCGTTATTTTTCCGTGTATGTGCGGATAAAATGACGAGCACTTCTGGACAAATTTTAGCAAGCAGAGAGATTCGGCGCCCAGGCTGGGGCGTCAAAGATTTCGGCGCCCTACTGTGGGCGCTGAAAATGATTTCTGGGCGGATCTTTTTTTTTGTGCGCTAAATGCTTCTTTTTCTTTTTAGACTAACTTTATAGGTGCTTTGCAAAGTTTGCTTTTGTATTATTTACATTTTTTGTATTTTTCATTTGTCTTTTTTTTTTTTATATTCGTGACTCAAGACGGTTTGAAAGATGGGTTGAATGAGTTGGGATAAGTTGTATAGGTATTGGTCAAGCATGAGGATTATATCTGCTAGGACTCATAATTTGCAGCCTCAAGCTAGTGTCATGAGTTTGCATCAATCAAGGCCAATGAGTAGCATGGGGACGGCTCAAGGGTATATCAACAGGATGTATCCACACAACTTATATGGTCATTATGCTAATGGTGGTGTAAGAACAGGTTTTGGAAATAATGGGTATGACGCACGTGTCAATGGCCGTACGTGGTTTGCGGTTGACAATAAGTTCGAGAACAAGAGTCGAGGTAATGGTTTCTTGGGTTATGGCGATGAGAACATGGATGGGTTAAATGAGCTGAACAGGGGCCCCAGAGCGAAGGCGTCTAAGAACATAATGACTGGAAAGGGTAGACATCGTAGAACTTTATGTAGCTTTTGTGGCGTGATTTGGATTGGTTGACTCAGTTCTTTTCCTTCGTTCACCTTGGTAAATTCCAAACCTTGGAAGGTACGGGCTAAGTATTTCATGGCTCGCTCTTTTCGCTCTCCCTTTTCTCTTTCTCTTTTTTCTTTTTTGCTTGGGATTTCTCCCCAGCATAAATCCTTCAAAATCTTTTTTATTTGGGCTAAAAGGTAGATGGTTGTGGTCTTTGAGTCACGAGGCGAGACTGAGTGAGCCTCGTTTGGTAGGCCTATAGTGGACCTTTAATTTTAGTGGGCCTAGGGTGGACCTTTAGCTTTAGTAGGCCTAGGGTGGACCTTTTAAATTGTCCTACTTTGCAAGAGTATTTAGTCGTTTCTTAAAAGGTGCAAATAGCGTAGATTCAAAATGTTGTTTTTACCTTATTGAAATTTAACGAAAGAATTACATCGAAAATAATTTTTTGTTTCTTTTCAGACTCCAGTTTCTGGGATTTAATTGGAAGTTCGAAAATAATTCGAACTTTCATTAATCTTTCTGATTATAACCCGTGTATGAGTACAAGGAGGTGGCCTAGACTCAAAATAATGACGTGGCGTAAGCCTATAACACTTGACCAAGCGACTCTCAGACTTAGGCTAATTGGACCATAACTTTCGTTGGTTGACACTTCAGATTTTAACCCTTGAGTGTTCATCTGTCATGCGCCATTTTGCTTAATGTTGGCAAGGTAGTTAATTGGGGAGATCGAATTTTTATTTTTTGCAAGGCTAGAATCATTAGTGCGGCTTCTCTCTTAGTGTGTATTGCTTTACCCCAATGGTAGCCTTATGGCATGCCGATTTGGGTATTTTCATGGTTGGTCATGTTGCATTCATGGAAAATCTTTTAGTCCGTACTTAGTAGTATTTCAAGGAGCGAGTGACTCGAGAGGACTATGATAGTCGTGACCCAATGTGATTATAAGCCTTGGGGCCATTAATTTTTGCTAACGGTATTGACACCTTAGGTTCACTTTGGGGTTTGTGCGACTATGGGGGAATGTTTTTCAGAATGTGACTGTTTCCATTTTGCAAATACTATAATATATTTTTTTATTGGTGAGAGAGAGTATTGAGGCCGTAGACTCTTAGCAAGGGACGACAATTACATATGGGTGCTTATTGATTTAAATGTTAGGAAGGGAGACTCAATATGTTTTAACCTTTTTATTTGCAGAACGACACCAAGCATTAGGACCGATTCTATGGATAAGACAACTAAGACATAGGATTTAGATTGTACTTTGGCATAGCCTAGTCTAGACTCGGATTTAATTTTTTATTCGAACATTATTTTTCTTGAAAACTTCATTTGAACATTATTTTTTTTGAATACTTTTCCCATGTGACATTCAAGGTCGTTTAATTAGCATGCTCGGTTTTGGTGCCGAGCGTTGTCGTCGTAGGAGGCCTAACAACGACACAAAGAGTTATTTATTTTTATTTTTTAGTCGCTTTTAGAATCGAGTGCTTTTTCATACGCCCTCGTAGCAATTTTTTTTCACGAAAAGTTTTTTTTTTGCTACGTATTTTCTTCATGCGTGGGCACCGAGGCTGCTGTGCCTGACCAAAAGGCCAGGCAGCAACTTCAGCGCCCAGCGAAGGGCGTGAGAAATTTCAGCGCCCAGCCAGGGGCGTTGAAAATGCGTCCCTGGCTGGTTCTCGTTTTCAGTATTCGTCTACTTTTGTTTTTGCGACTTTAATTTTGCGTGCTTGCCTTATAACGTCCTTTACGCGTTGTGCAGCGTTTGTGGGATTCGTTACGGCCATCCCGAGCGTCGCTTATTTTTGTGGCGATCGTTCGGGTTTGCGGAACACGTATTTTGGTATAACTCTTTGGCCAATTGGTTTATGAATGTTTGGGCAATTTTTAAGGTCGTTGGTTTTTCTAGGACAGTTTGTCACACACAATCATATATTTCGCTACACATAACTAACATTCCATCATGAGGCAATAATAATATGTCATGTAGTTTATGATAGGCTTCTATGGGTAGTTATTTGCGCCTGGCTTGGTACAGCTTCTATCGTAGATCCAACACATGCCCTGGTCGAGGTAGTGTCTTCAACAGAGGAATTTCGCTCAAGAGGCCAACCCGCAAGTGCAAGCCAAGGGGGCATGCAGGCGAGAGGGACCTAATGAGCGAGCGATTGGGTTCGGGATAGGTGTACTACCTGCACAAGTACCGAGTGGACAACATGCGCGGCGTATGCACCCCCCTATTGGCGAAAAAAGGTATCCTTAGTCCCAACTCCCGAGGGAGCCGAGATTCGTTATGCGGTTCTGCCCGTTCACATTAATATGCTGATTTTCAGGTCGTCCCAACTTGATGGGGAAATAAACGCGGGGTAGGATCGTTTCACCCTTCAGCTATTTTGATTACCTACAAGCACGAGTATTTCCTTCACTATCCCCAGTGGAGTCGCCACTGTGAGGGGGTCGAAAAAGCACGAGGCTAATGCGTGACCTCGTCCCTCGTGGGTGTGACGATTCTTTTTATTCAATCAAGTGTAATTGGATTTCCTGTGAGTTTACACCCAATTGACTAGTAATATAGGAGTCGCCATTCAGTTTTTAACGACAATGAGAAAAACCGACAAAACCTGGTTATCGTGACATAAAGGGAGTGCAATTATGTTTGACCACGACGGCTGTATGTTCCCTTGTGATCCCTGGTGTGGGGATCTCTCAACATACACCCGCAAGGTAGAGATTGAGGGTTCGGGGGACTGTAACTACCGAGAGGAGTACTCGCTCTTCGATAACTCCAGAGGCAAGATATCCTTACTAGCTCAGCATAAATAATTGAAGGGACATGCGTTAACTATTAAACTAATCTGAGTTGATTTTAGCAATATGCAACATATAATACTAGATCGATCGCGATTATCTGATTTAAATAGCATTAAGGGACCTAGCATGATGATCCAATTTCCCAAAAATATTATATTTGTTAGGCGTGGTAGAACAATCAGATTTAGTTAGTTTAACAGTTCATAAAAGGGCGAGGAAAGCAATTAAATCATCGAAAAGGGACACATTACGACGCACCCTTGAGAGGTGCGTCACGGTTCTCAGAAAACTAACCACTTTGACTTTGCTATTTCTCCTTTTTGTTTAACGAATCTCAAATTATGGGACAGGATACGTTCTGTTCGATTTATGGATCGATTGCGACAGAACGCGTGAACAATTTTGCAGCGAGAGGCTTAGGCTAAGGGTTGGAGTCAATACTCAGAATATGAATTGTGTGTTGTGTGTTCCTTTCACGTCGGTTTTAGGGGTCTATTTATAGGAAAGAGTTTGTGGAAAGATAGAATTGCAGATTCCTAATCCACAAAGAATTAGGAAAAAACACGTACCAGGTATTTTCAGCGCCCAGCTCTGGGCGTCAAAGATTTCGGCGCCCAGCTCTGGGCGTTGAAAGTGATGTCTGTGCCGAGTTCTTTGTCAGATTCGGACTCCTAGAATCCGGAGCGTATGAGACTTAATCGAGTCTTTTAGTGCGTATTAATTTTATGACGGAATGCGTCTGGGCCCGTTACGAACTCTAGGCTCGTTAGGATTTTAATTAATACGTAACTCTTATTTCCGAATCATATTAGGAATAGGATTCTCGCAGTTTTCTATCTCATTTAGGATTTATGTTGGAGTGCAACACCTAATTCTGACAGGTTTCTATCTTTTATGACTTGCCACTTTTAACAGCTGCCCATTACGGCAGCTACTATTTTTAGCAGGTTTCCATAAATAGCAGGTTTCTATAAATAGCAGGTTTCGGGTGAAATGAAAAGGGGTAATGAGATTCGTTATTTTATAGGAGATGCGTTGTCAAGTGGAGATTTATGTTTTCATCATCGAACCTTCCCTTTCGGGAATGGGGACAAAAGTAGGTGTCTACATAATGATGCGTGGATACTAGAATCAGATGATGATGGTGACCACATTGACGAGGAGGGGACTTTTTTCGACTTGAATGAAGCAGCAGAAGAAACAGGGGACATGGAACACATAGTTTTTCCATTTGATCTCAATGAGACACCAGAGCAGCATCAACACAATTTTCAGCAACATGTAGGAATACGGGATCATCAACGCAAGAAGAAGCCAAGGCTCAGCTGTGACACAAAGGTGCAAATTCTGATGCGGTTGTTGAACAACCATCGCAAAAGGGACAAAGACAAACCATATTATGGAGCATATAAACATATTGCTCAAATGTACAATGTGCATCCAAGAACAGTCAGAAGAATTTGGAAGCAAGTAATGGCACAAAAAGAGGCATTCCAGAGATACAACATGGCAACAAAGGCAAAAAAATGCTGGCAGGAAACGCATTCAAGTTGAACAAGACACAATCACAAGCCTAACCATGGGGGACAGAACATGCATTAGGGATTTGGCAGAGATGCTAGATATTGGAGCAACAACACTTTGGAGAATGATAAAAAAGGGTGATGTTAGGGAACACACAAATCCCCTACATCCGGGGTTGCAAGACCCCAACATGCTACACAGGGTCAAATGGGTCCTAGATTTACTAGAAGGGGATAGTCCACAAACAAAGAGGCAATACCAACCAATGTTTAATTTTGTGCATATTGATGAAAAGTGGTTCTACTTGAGCAAAAAAACACAAAGGGTGTATTTGGTGAAGCATTAAAGGGGCAAATACAGATCGGGAAAGTCAAGCAAATTCATACCAAAGGTAATGTTCACAGTAGCAGTTGCAAGGCCTAGATTCAATGCTCAAGATGAATGCACATTTGATGGCAAATTGGGGATCTTTCCATTCACTTATCAAGAAGCAGCAAAGAGGAATTCAAAAAATAGAGATAAGGGGACAATGGTGACTAAAGTAGTTGAATCAGTCAGAAAAGAAGAGACAAGGGACATGCTCATCAATCAAATTGTTCCAGCAATCATGCAAAAATGGCCTCCAAGTGAAGGGCCAAAAACAATATTCATACAACAAGACAATGCAAGAACACACATCACTCAATCTGATGCTATATGGCAACAAGCACATCAACAAGGTGACTTCACTTTCATTCTAGTCCAACAACCACCAAACAGTCCGGACTTGAACATATTAGACTTGGGTTTTTTCAAAAGTATTCAAAGTTTAATGCACAAGAAAATGCCAAAGGATGTTGATGACATGTTGGATGCAGTTAACCAAGCTTATTATGAGTTAGAGGCAAGAACACTTGGAAATGTTTGGTTATCATACCAATATGTGATGAATGAAATACTAAAAGCCAAGGGTTCAAATAATTATGATCTACCACATGTGAACAAGAAAAGACTTTTTGCTCAAGGAAGGTTACTGTAGACACCTACTTTTGTCCCCATTCCCGAAAGGGAAGGTTCGATGATGAAAATATAAATCTCCACTTGACAACGCATCTCCTATAAAATAACGAATCTCAATTCCCCTCTTCATTTCACCCGAAACCTGCTATTTATAGAAACCTGCTAAAAATAGTAACTACCGTAAAGGGTAGCTTCTAAAAGTGGCAAGTCATAAAAGATAGAAACCTGTGAGAATTAGGTGTTGCACTCCAACATAAATCCTAAATGAGATAAAAAACTGCGAGAATCCTATTCCTAATATGATTCGGAAATAAGAGTTACGTATTAATTAAAATCCTAACGAGCCTAGAGTTCGTAACGGGCCCAGACGCATTCCGTCATGAAATTGATACGCACTAAAAGACTCGATTAAGTCTCAAACACTACGGATTTCAGGAATCCGAATCTGACTAAGAAAACAGCCCAGGCCCTATTTTCAACGCCTGGCTCTGGGCGCCGAAATCTTCGGCGCCCAGGCCTGGGCGCTGGAATTACCTGGGTACGTGTTTTTTCCTAATTCTTTGTGGATTAGAGCTCTGCAATTCTATCTTTCCACAAACTCTTTTCTATAAATATAGCCCAAGTTCGACGTGAAATCAGAACACACAATTCATATTCTGAGTATTGACTCCAACCCCTAGCCTAAGCCTCACGCTGCGAAATTGTTCACGCGTTCTGTCGCAATCGATCCATAAATCGAACAGAACGTATCCAGTCCCATAATTTGAGATTCGTTAAATTAAAAGGAGAAATAGAAAAGTCAAAGTCCTTAATGCAATCTAAATCAGATAATCGCGATCGATATAGTATTACATGTTGCATATTGCTAAAATCAACTCAGATTAGTTTAATAGTTAACGCATGTCCCTTCAATTATTTATGCTGAGCTAGTAAGGATATCCTGCCTCTGGAGTTATCGACGAGTGAGTACTCCTCTCGGTAGTTACAGTCCCCCGAACCCTCAATCTCTACCCTGCGGGTGTATGTTGAGAGATCCCCACACCAGGGATCACAAGGGAACCTACGGCCGTCGTGGTCAAACATAATTGCACTCCCTTTATGTCACGATAACCGGGTTTTGTCAGCTTTTCTCATTGTCGTTAAAAACTGAATGGCGACTCCTATATTACTAGTCAATTGGGTGTAAACTCACAGGAAATCCAATTACACTTGATTGAATAAAAAGAATCGTCACACCCACGAGGGACGAGGTCACGCATTAGCCTCGCGCTTTTTCGACCCCCTCACAGTGGCGACTCCACTGGGGATAGTGAAGGAAATACTCGTGCTTGTAGGTAATCAAAATAGGCGAAGGGTGAAAAGATCCTACCCCGCGTTTATTTCCCCATCAAGTTGGGACGACCTGAAAATCAGCATATTAATGTGAACGGGCAGAACCGCATAACGAATCTCAGCTCCCTCGGGAGTTGGGACTAAGGATACCTTTTTTCGCCAATAGGGGGGTGCATACGTCGCGCATGTTGCCCACTCGGTACTTGTGCAGGTAGTACACCTATCCCGAAACCAATCGCTCGCTCATTAGGTCCCTCTCGCCTGCATGCCCCCTTGGCTTGCACTTGCGGGTTGGCCTCTTGAGCGAAATTCCTCTGTTGAAGACACTACCTCGACCAGGGCATGTGTTGGATCTACGATAGAAGCTGTACCAAGCCAGGCGCAAATAACTACCCATAGAAGCCTATCATAAACTACATGACATATTATTATTGCCTCATGATGGAATGTTAGTTATGTGTAGCGAAATATATGATTGTGTGTGACAAACTGTCCTAGAAAAACCAACGACCTTAAAAATTGCCCAAACATTCATAAACCAATTGGCCAAAGAGTTATACCAAAATACGTGTTCCGCAAACCCGAACGATCGCCACAAAAATAAGCGACGCTCGGGATGGCCGTAACGAATCCCACAAACGCTGCACAACGCGTAAAGGACGTTATAAGGCAAGCACGCAAAATTAAAGTCGCAAAAACAAAAGTAGACGAATACTGAAAACGAGAACCAGCCAGGGACGCATTTTCAACGCCCCTGGCTGGGCGCTGAAATTTCTCACGCCCTTCGCTGGGCGCTGAAGTTGCTGCCTGGCCTTTTGGTCAGGCGCAGCAGCCTCGGCGCCCGCGCAAAAGGAAAATACGTAGCACAAAAAAAACGTTCGTAAAAAAATTGCTATGAGGGCGTAAGAAAAGCACTCGATTTCAAAAGCGACTCGTAAAAAATTAATAAACTCTTTGCGTCGTTGTTAGGCCTCCTACGACGACAATGCTCGGCACTAAAAACCGAACATGCTAATAATTATGAATGTCACACGAGCAAGTGTTTCGAAAATCCAAAGAATGACCAAAAGAAAAAACTGAAAAGTGTACCAACAAAAGAAAGAGTGAAAAACCAATAGAAGAGTCGAAGTCTAGACTAAGTAATACTTGAAACTTTGGGACCTAAACTTTAGCTTATCTTATGCATAGGACTGGTCCTGCCACTCGGTGCCGATCAGGGAATCAACGGTTAGTGCGTCTCGAAGATACATCGCCAACATCAGGTTTAGTGACTCCAAGCTCCGTCCGTCATCCCTCATTCCAAGGATCTCCGCTTCCCCAACCTCGATTCGCACCTTCAAACATGTCCATCGAAGATTTGCGAGACCAGATGGTCCAAATGACCCAACTTATGGGCCAATTGAAAATGGAAAATGAAGCTTTAGCGGCTGCACAAGCCAAAAATGACCTCGATAACGAGAAGAGGATTGAAAAAATGGTCCTACAGCAAACCATGAGGAGCAAATACTTCTCCCTCGATCCTGAACCTTTTCCTGGCAAACTACCAGAAAAGTTCAGTTCACCTGACTTACCAAAGTTCAAGGCCACGGACAATCCCTGTGATCATCTACTGAGCTTTGTGAATGCCATGAACTTGAAAGGCGTGGACAAGTCCATGTATTTACCTGCCTTTCCTTTGTCCTTGGAACCTGTGCCGCTCAAATGGTACTATCACCAGGACCCTAAGCTCTTCCCCACTTGGGAAGACTTTGTCAATGTCTTCATCAAGCAATACTCGTCGAACATGGATTTCCAAGTCACCATGCGCGAGCTGGAAGTTCTCTTCCAAAAGAAAAATGAGGATTTCACAACCTACTTTGCTAGATGGAGGGACCAGGCGGCCCAGCTAATCAATAGGCCTCCCGAAACAGAATTGGTCCAAAAATTCATTGA
Organism: Spinacia oleracea; assembly: GCF_020520425.1. Lineage (NCBI taxonomy): Eukaryota > Viridiplantae > Streptophyta > Magnoliopsida > Caryophyllales > Amaranthaceae > Spinacia > Spinacia oleracea. The sequence goes on from NW_026614346.1 coordinate 123,582, forward strand.
CAACCTGGACCCGGCTTACAGACAACACCTTAGGTACCTGGGACTTGACACTTTCAAAAGAGTTTATGATGTGGGAATAAAGATCGAGGACGACCTCGCCAAAACCATACAAAGCAAACCCACATATAAAAACAACGCCTATAATCGGGGTAACACATCCCAAACCCAAGAAGTCCATGTTGTAGAAGAGACTCCCGCCCGAAGAAGCCCTGGAAGATGGGTCCGAGACCGAAAGTTTGCCCCACTCGGGTCGACTTTGGTACAAGCCTTTGAAAGATTAACCAATCAAGGAAAGTTGAGACCTATAGGCCCCACCCGTGACCCTCCTGTCAAAAGCAAATATTGGGTCCAAGGTACTTACTGCAAATTCCATCAAGGAAATGGGCATGACACTGAAAACTGCTGGAACCTAAAGAATACCATCTAGGACATGATAGAGGATGAAGTGATACCTCTCCCTAACGTTGGCAAACCCAACAACAACAAGAGCCCACTCGGCTCTTGTCACATCTCTCTCGACCAACCAGAAAATGAGAACTTCGACCCTACGGTGTACATTACACCTCAAGGTGCACCACTCGCTGTGGTCCCTATGGATCGAATCGAGAGAGAAGTGTGCGGTGTGTGGGATGATGATGCTGAAGATATCTACCTATCTCAAGTGTCGGGCCAGGACCTCTTTACTGAAACTTGGCCCGGGTATGCTCTCATCGACACCACCACTCAAGAACTCGAAGTCGACAACCTCACCAGATCAGGAAGAATATACCAGCCTGACATTCGCCCACCTCCTATGGACGATATCCCAGTCAGGCAAGCTCCTGAGAACGGACGGCACACCACCGTCGCAGAAGTCATTGAAAATCCTCTTTTGAAACAATTGCAAAGAACCAAGGCCGAAATTACCATCTGGGATCTCATGTGTACCTCAAAAGAACATCGCGAAAAGCTTATTCGCTCACTTGACCTCAGTGCCTACAGATATCACACCTGACACATTAGTTAACCACGTCACGAGAGATGCTGGAGAAAAGGCCATAGTTTTCACTGCCAAAGATTTACCCAGGGAGGGGGTGCCCATAACAAAGCCCTCTATCTAGTAGTTGGATGCAAAGGGCAAAACATCCCCCTAGCGCTCGTAGATAACGGTTCGGCGGTTAACGTTTGCCCGTTGCGAACCGCACATTGCTTGGGACTAGGAAGCGATGACTTCCAAACCTCCACACAAGGGGTACGAGCCTATGATAACTCTCAATGGCCTGTGTTGGGAAAAATCAACCTTACCATACAAACCGGGCCTGTGGCACGCACCACGGAGTTTCAAATAATCGACATCAAGCCCACTTTCAACCTCCTATTGGGGCGACCTTAGCTCCATGACTTAGGAGGTGTGGCTTCTACCCTGCACCAAATGGTTAAACTTAACCATAACGGGGTAATACTAGAAATCCGCGCCCCTCCTCTCGACATCAGTTGTACTATGGTTGGAACGGCCGAAACTGCAGACGACCTTTATGGGTTTCAAATGGAAGAAGCAATCCAGTTCATTAAAGACTATGATCCAGCATTCCTAGACCCGCATGCATCCCGGTTCATCCCTAGAATGCTACTAGCTCAAGGTTATTTCCCAGGAACCCCATTGGGCATAAGGAAGAAGGAACGCACATTCCATCTTTTACCCAACAAATCTACTCCCTTTGGCTTAGGCTATGAACCAACGGAGGAAGATATTGCTGACCGCCTGTCTGGGCTACGCCTTAACAAAGCCAAACAAACCACCCTCCTTCCCCCGTATCAAAGAACCCTTAACGGGATGTTCATTCGGGAAGGAGAAGAACACCCATGCTGCGATTTCCCTGAACCCTCCGTTCAGGATGGCTTGCTAAAACCCGGATTTGAAATTTTCCATGACTGCCACACCTTGGATGAGGCACCCCACCTCACCAAGACTAAAACAGCTGAAATATTGGACAACCAGGCTCTATGGACATTGTTTAACGAATCGAGGCCTATGGAGGACGAGACTGTGATGACTACCCTAGCTTTACAAGATGAAGGTTTCAATCCAACCCGGTTAATCTCTCCTGCATCAACACTAGAAGAGATCGAGAACGGATGGGTGAAGACATATCAGTGGGTCAATGCAAAAGGAATAGAATTCAAGATGAGTACCGGTGAAGGACCGAAGTTTTATGAGACTAAACCCGAGGCTTGAGCCACATAGAGCACCATTAGTAAAAAGCGCCTAGTAGTTCTTTAGATTGGTAGAAAAAATAATAGAGACTTTAGATGGTCCAAAGGCCCCTTAGAATATAGGTCAGTTTTATTTCAGTGTGTTTTCCTTACTTTCCAAATCAATAAAGGCGTAATATTTCTCCTAAAAAAATTTTATTCTAACACTAAATAAGCACCAAATGTACTTGCAAAATACAAAAATAAAGAGGCGGCCTACTCTAGGCCCAACAAACAAGGCACACTCTGCCTTGAAATAGTGCCATGGGGACCAATTCCCGAAACCCACAAAAATAAACCGCAACATCCCATTCATATCTCCAAAACATAAAAGTCAACCAGTGTAACCATAAAAATCAACCCATACAACCCAAAGAAGTCAAAGGAAATCAAAATCCAAAACGAAAGCAAATGTTGCTTAAAAGGGGAATTAATAAAATATAACCCCCACCAATCCTTCAAAAACGACACGCACCTCAACCCACCTCAAAAGCCTACACAAAGATCTTCATAACTTCCGCACCCTAACTCCATTTTCAAAACTGTTTCGAGTCACGAATAGAAAAAATTAATCCGGACAAAAATGCATTTCACGCTAACAGTCAAAAAAGCCTCCAAAATAGCCTCAAAATTGACTTTAAATACGAGCAAAAATCAAGGCACAAAAAAAGAAATAAATGCAAGAACATGTGAAGCAAAGCGTCAAAAACGACCGCCAGAAATCATTTTCAGCGCCCAGGGCTGGGCGCCGAAATTTCTGACGCCCCAGCCTGGGCGTTGAAACTCTCTGCCTGCCAAAAATTTTCTTTTCAGAAGTGCTCGTCATTTTATCCGCACACAACGGAAAAATAACGAACACTTGGGGAGTACAGTACGTATCCAAATAGGCTTACCAAAAATATAGCCATACAAATTAGTCGAATTTCATTTTTACGCGACTTATGGCAAAAAACGGCAGACGAAAATAATGATAATACTTCACTCATTTGACCGATTAAGTAATATGCTTCCACCTCAGGGCATATCTAACGAAATCCGGCATACTAGAACTTATTCTAAAGCTAGAACTACGCGCGACCTGATTCTGACAAGATACGTAGGCAATCCCTACCAAGGATTCGGTCCAACAAAAAAAAAACAACACATATTCTTTGTGCAAAGTGTTAGACACATAAAAACATAAAAAAGGAGGAGTAACAAAAAATGAAAATGAAAAAATAAAAATCTGCCTTTATTGAAAAATAATAGGAAGGAAAACAAAGTGCTAAGAATAAAAAACAAACACAACTGAAATAAATAAAGGGCACCTACACCCTAGCAAGAACTACACTACTCTAGTTCTTCCGGATCATCAAATAAAGTCTTGTAGAGGGCAATGTTCGCAGGATCTACCCCCACAGTCTTCTGCGCTGCCCCAATATCAATCTCCATAAGAACCGGCGCCTAAACACTAACTTCCAAAGATGCCAAGGCTTCAGAAACATTCTCAGTTATAGCCCGCTCAGCCTCAAGGGCACAGACAATGGTGGGAGAAGGATTATTATCATCAACTAGACTAGCCACTGTTTCTACAGGCGGCTGAGCCTTCCTAACCCATACATTGTTCCGGCGACGATCTCCGCGAGAGCTTGCATTTCTTTTAACAACAGCAGACCCCTTCATGTTAGGCATCTTTTTAGGCCTGAAACTGGAACGGGGAAGAACTTCCTTTCTCTTTCGATCAGGATGAGCTTTCACGGTCTTAATACTATAGGTACGAGGTTTGGCAGAATCAGGACCCTCATACTTAACACGAATACGAGGTATCAAAAGCTCAGCCGGCTCCCCATTTCGAGCCTCGGTCCTCACATCTTTATCATCGGAGCTCATCCACAACTTGTAGTTTTCAGAAAGACCCACAAAGCCATTTGTAGCTACGGCCCAACGCGGGAGACCATCATAATACTTAGCCCACGCTAGAACCCGTGCTTGTGAAAAGGCCGCTACCTTAGGTGGTACCGTATCAGAAAAGGGGATAGTCTGCCTTAAACCATATTGACGCATGACTCGGTAAGGGAAAATATAAATGGGACGAGATAGCCCCAACAAAGAAACATAAACCGATACCTCAGAACCCCCTGTCATAGTAGTCAAACCCCACCATGGTACCACCCACTTAATAGAACAAATGCCATAAGTAAAAAAGGAGGTCCATTCGGCCTCGTCTTGGCCTTGGTGCAAGTATTTTCGGTTACCCAAGGCTATAGGGCGATAATGTTTAGGATCGGCAGGAGCTTCCAAAAGTCTAAGCCGTTCCACGAGCCAAATCTACAAAAAACTAGCACGATCAAAAAATAATAAAAGAAAACGGTTCCTAGAGCGCAGTTTCAACGCCCAGGACCAGGCGCCGAAAATTCCAGCGCCCATCACTGGGCGCTGAAACTCATCGTGTACGCAAAAAAAAACGTGTATACGTGCGCAAGGAAAAATCGATTACCTGCAGTAATAGGGGGATTCCCTTAAAATTTTCAGATTTGGCATCCTTCTTCAGCTCATCCGCACTCAGCAAAGTCTCGGCAACAACCAACGGCATAATAGAATAGCAACTTTCCATCTGGCTAATCAAGGGGATCAACCTTATGTCACCGAACGCACCATTGTTATTCGACAGCAAATAGTGATTCAACAAGCAAAATACAAGGGCTCGAATATTCAATTTCTGTTCGGTCATATTCTTACTAGGCCTAAAGTGATGTTTTACAAGTTTTGCCAAGTTAACCTCGTCACCTACAACAATTCCAGCAAACATGTTATCATCTAGTCCTAGGAAAGCCCCTATGGTTGTTTTACCCTCTTCAATAGTGCCAGGGGTAGCAGGAGTAGCATTAGTAGGATAACCAAGGATCGCAGCAAATTCATCTGGCAAAGGACATATTTCGTTGCCCCGAAAGGCAAAAACATGATGATCGGAGTCCCAAAAGCTTAGGGCAGCATGCAGAAAGTTATAATCAATATTAATTTGTTGTAAGCCTAAAAGTGCCTCTAAGTGGTATTCTTTTAACAAAGCCTTTTCTGTGGGAGTAAGGGCCCGTAGCCAACGCCTAACAGTCCGTTGGAGTGAGAAAGTAGGGATCGACATGGCAAAAGCAATGAGTAATTAAAACACAGCAAAAAAGAGAAAGAAATTGAGAGTGGTGGAAAATAAGGACGTATCTAGCCCCTATATATAGCGGAACACACCCAGTGACATCCTCCCATTCGGAAACGTGTTTAGGAAATCCGAAAGTCAAATATCAGCAGGAAAAGACTTCCAGCGCCCATGGCTGGGCGCCGAAATGTTTAACGCCTAGCCTTGGGCGCCGGAAATGCAGCCCAAGGCCCAGATTTCACAAAACGCGGAACAGGAAAGGACTTAAAACCGTGTTGCTAAACACGAGGCCCTATTGCAAGTAGGATCAAGCCCAAAAGCACCTTTAGCTCCCAAATAAGCAAAAATAAACATTAAAACTTGGTCGGAACTTGGACTTGTCTCAGAAAATGCTCATGTACACTTTTCGAATCAAAATAAATATCATGGTCATTCTTCGAAACACCAAAAATGTGTGTCGTTAAGTCGTTGGTTTCCCAAATAAAAAATGTTTGTCTTGTTAGGTATGATACATATGACAATTCATAAATCATGCGGAAAAACCATAAAGCCAGGAAAACATATTATTTACACATAACCATTTAGCATAGTTTAGATGCATACTCTTTGTTGCGTGCCTTCCCTAGCTGCGCCCGAACCGAACAAGAACAAGTCTTTAGGACTCCAAGTGTCGTCCCTCCGTAGATAGACCACAGCACGTCCGGATCCGCCTTAAGATTGACCAACTAGAATCGCCCTTAAGGTACTCTGAATTTTCGGCACTTTATAGGCAATTGTATGACTGAATTTTGCTCTCAAAAACTCACTTTGAATACTTGAATGCTCGATGTAAATATGTGACCCTAGGCACGTATTTATAGAGTTATGGAAAAGGATTTGGAATCCTATTAGGATACTAATTTATTTAATTATAATCCTACTAGGACTCTAATTAAATAAACTAAATCTTTTCGGATTAGATTTAATCATATGACAAATCCCGGTAGCTTTAGGATTCGAGTAGCACACAAACACACACGCACGCACAGCAGCCCACGAGGGGCGCCATGCGGGCGCGCACAGCCCACGAGCTCGCAGCCCACTGCCGCAAGCCCACACGCTGCCGTAGCCTTGGCGCGCGCTGGGCCTGCCTTGCGATGGGCCTGGCGCAGCCTTGGCTGGTGCGTTTGTGGCACGCTGGCTTGCTGGGCGATGGCCCGGCTTTGTGCTGGGCCTTCGTCTGGCAGGCCTCGTCCGATGTTAATTCGTACGATACGCTTCCGATTAATTTCCCGATTCCGGAATTCATTTCCGATACGAACAATATTCAATATTTCCGATTCCGGAATCAATTTCCGTTTCGAACAAATATTTAATATTCCCGTTTCCGGAATTATTTTCCGATTCCGATAATATTTCCGATTCTGACAATATTTCCGTTTCCGGCAATATTTCCGATTCCGGTAATATTTCCATTTCCGATAATATTTTCCGATACGTACCATGTTTCCGTTTCCGGCAACATCTACGACTTGGATAATATTTATATTTCCGATACGATCCATATTTCCGTTTCCGGCAATATCATCGTTTCCGGAGTATTCATTTCTTGCCTGTGACGATCTCAGCTCCCACTGAAAACAAGATCCGTCGATTCCGAATATCCATAGATGAAGTATTTAATGCCATTAAATACTTGATCCGTTTACGTACTATTTGTGTGACCCTAAGGGTTCAGTCAAGAGTAAGTTGTGGATTAATATCATTAATTCCACTTGAACTGAAGCGGCCTCTAGCTAGGCATTCAGCTCACTTGATCTCACTGAATTATTAACTTGTTAATTAATACTGAACCGCATTTATTAGACTTAAAATTGAATGCATACTTGGACCAAGGGCATTATTTCCTTCAGTCTCCCACTTGTCCTTAGGGACAAGTGTTCATTTCCTAATTCCTTTGTCGCTCGATGCTTGCTCTTGAACATAAGGTAAGAGTTGTCATCCTTATTTTGTCCAGAGGTGTTTCTCGGTTTCACAGTTTCTAGCTCTCCGAGTGGCCTTGTACAACTTTTAAGCATCTCATCCCGATTTATGGGAGGACAATCCCAATCTTGCGATCTTGAGATTAGACTTCGTTTGATAGGTGATTACCTGAGCGTTGCCTTTATGGCCTCCTTTTACAGTGCGATGGTTGGTCAACGTCAAAGCAACCAGTTCTCAAACAAGTAATCTCAAATCACTCAGGTATTGAGGATTTAGTGTCTAATAATTTTAATGAAATTTACTTATGACAGATTTTCATCTCTTACAGTAAAGTTTCATAGGTCTTGTCCGATACTAGTCTTCCCAAAGTAAGTATCTATGCAAATGATTATGACATTGCCATGTCCACATAGTTCAAGAAACAGAACTACTAGTCATCTTGCATTCTAATCGTCTAACGTTTTCTATGCGTCCAATTTTATAGAAAACTCCGACTAGGGACCATTTTCAACCTTTGACATTCAAGTTCACTTGATAGACATTTCTTAGTCACAGGACTGGTCCTGAAAGTCTATCTTGAATATATTGTCAAATTGAAGGGACTCATCATTTAATAAACCACAAATTAAATGGAAAAATGAATTCTTTTCATTTATTGTGAATGATTAACCAATAATGTTTTACAAAGATTTAAACTCTAAAACTTTAAAACATTAAACAGGGATATCAAAGCCATTCTCCAATATGCTTGATTCCCATAGCTGCAGTGTGCGAGTTGTGCTTCGCCTGCGGCAGAGGTTTAGTCAATGGATCTGATATGTTGTCATCAGTTCCAATCTTGTTTATCTCGACTTCTTTTCTTTCAACGAACTCTCGTAGAAGGTGAAATCTACGAAGTACATGCTTGACTCTCTGGTGGTGTCTAGGCTCCTTTGCCTGTGCAATAGCTCCGTTATTATCACAATACAGGGCTATTGGTCCTTTAATGGAGGGGACTACACCAAGTTCACCTATGAACTTCCTTCGCCATATAGCTTCCTTTGCTGCTTCATGTGCAGCAATGTACTCCGCTTCAGTTGTAGAATCCGCAATGGTGCTTTGCTTAGCACTTTTCCAGCTTACTGCTCCTCCGTTGAGGCAGAAGACAAACCCAGACTGTGATCTGAAATCATCTTTGTCGGTTTGGAAACTTGCGTCAGTATAGCCTTTAACAATTAATTCATCATCTCCACCATAGACCAGGAAGTCATCTTTTTGCCTTTTCAGGTACTTCAGAATATTCTTGGCAGCAGTCCAATGTGCCTCTCCTGGGTCTGACTGGTATCTGCTCGTAGCACTGAGTGCGTACGCAACATCCGGCCGTGTACATATCATAGCATACATTATTGAACCAATCAATGATGCATATGGAATCCCATTCATTCGTCTACGCTCATCAAGTGTTTTTGGGCACTGATTCTTGCTTAGAGTCATTCCATGAGACATGGGTAGGTAGCCTCGCTTGGAGTCCGCCATCTTGAACCTATCAAGCACCTTATTGATATAAGTGCTTTGACTAAGTCCAATTATCCTTTTAGATCTATCTCTGTAAATCTTGATGCCCAATATGTACTGTGCTTCTCCTAGATCTTTCATCGAAAAACATTTCCCAAGCCAAATCTTGACAGAGTTCAACATAGGAATGTCATTTCCGATAAGTAATATGTCATCGACATACAATACTAGGAAAGCAATTTTGCTCCCACTGACCTTCTTGTATACACAAGATTCGTCTGCGTTCTTGATGAAACCAAAGTCACTGACTGCTTCATCAAAACGTATATTCCAGCTCCTGGATGCCTGCTTCAATCCGTAGATTGACTTCTTTAGCTTGCATGCCTTTTTAGCATTCTTTGGATCCTCAAAACCTTCAGGCTGTGTCATAAACACAGTTTCTGTTAAAACGCCGTTTAAGAAAGCAGTTTTGACATCCATCTGCCATATTTCGTAATCGTAATATGCAGCGATTGCTAACATTATCCGAATAGACTTTAGCATTGCAACTGGTGAAAAGGTTTCATCGTAATCCACACCGTGGACTAGCCTGTAACCTTTTGCAACCAATCTAGCTTTGAAAACTTCAAGTTTCCCATCCTTGTCCTTTTTCAGTTTGAAAACCCATTTGCTTCCAATGGCTTGGTAGCCATCTGGAAAATCGACCAAATCCCATACTTGGTTTTCAGACATGGAGTCTAATTCAGATTGCATGGCTTCTTGCCATTGCTTGGAGCTAGGGCTCGTCATAGCTTGTTTGTAAGTCGCAGGTTCATCACTTTCAAGTAATAGAACGTCATAGCTCTCGTTCGTCAAAATACCTAAGTACCTTTCCGGTTGAGATCTATATCTTTGCGATCTACGCGGGGTAACATTTCTAGATTGACCATGATTCTCACCAGATTCTTCTAAAGATCTCTGAGTTTCATCCTGAATGTCATCTTCAGCATTCTCTAGAGTTTGTTGTTCGACTCGAATTTCTTCGAGGTCTACTTTTCTCCCACTTGTCATTTTGGAAATGTGATCTTTCTCCAAAAAGACACCATCTCGAGCAACAAACACCTTGTTCTCAGATGTATTGTAGAAGTAATACCCCTTTGTTTCCTTTGGATAGCCCACAAGGATACATTTGTCAGATTTTGGATGAAGTTTGTCTGAAATTAATCGTTTGACGTATACTTCACATCCCCACATCTTAAGAAAAGACACATTTGGAGGCTTTCCAAACCATAATTCGTATGGAGTCTTTTCGACAGCTTTAGACGGAGCTCTATTTATAGTGAGTGCAGCTGTATTTAGTGCATGTCCCCAAAATTCTAATGGAAGTTTGGCCTGACCCATCATTGACCTGACCATGTCTAGCAAGGTTCTGTTCCTCCGTTCCGACACACCATTCCATTGTGGTGTTCCAGGAGGAGTCATTTCTGATAGAATTCCACATTCTTTCAGATGATCATCAAATTCATAGCTTAGATATTCACCGCCTCTATCAGACCGCAGTGCCTTAATCTTCTTGCCTAATTGATTCTCTACTTCACTCTGAAATTCCTTGAATTTGTCAAAGGATTCAGACTTATGCTTCATTAGGTAGACATAACCATATCTACTGAAGTCATTAGTGAAAGTGATAAAGTAGCTGAAACCACCTCTAGCATTTGTACTCATTGGTCCACATATATCTGTATGGATTAAACCCAATAGTTCATTTGCTCTTTCTCCAACTTTAGAGAAAGGTTGCTTTGTCATTTTGCCAAGTAAACATGATTCGCATTTACCATAATCCTCTAAGTCAAATGGTTCTAGAATTCCTTCCTTTTGAAGTCTTTCTAAGCGTTTCAAGTTTATATGGCCTAATCGACAATGCCACAGATAGGTGAGATCTGAATCATCCTTTTTGGCCTTTTTGGTATTTATGTTATATACTTGTTTGTCGTGATCTAATAAATAAAGTCCATTGACTAATCTAGCAGATCCATAAAACATCTCTTTAAAATAAAACGAACAACTATTGTCTTTTATTAAAAAGGAAAATCCCTTAGCATCTAAGCAAGAAACTGAAATGATGTTTTTAGTAAGACTTGGAACATGAAAACACTCTTCCAGTTCCAAAACTAGCCCGGAGGGCAACGACAAATAATAAGTTCCTACAGCTAATGCAGCAATCCGTGCTCCATTTCCCACTCGTAGGTCGACTTCACCCTTGCTTAACTTTCTACTTCTTCTTAGTCCCTGTGGATTGGAACATAAGTGTGAGCCACAACCTGTATCTAATACCCAAGAAGTTGAATTAGCAAGTATACAGTCTATAACGAAAATACCTGAAGATGGAACGACTGTTCCGTTCTTCTGATCTTCCTTTAGCTTTGGACATTCTCTTTTGTAATGGCCTATTCCATCACAATAAAGACAGCTTGATGTGGACTTGTCCTGCTTTGATTTAGCATTGCCCTTGGACTTTCCACCTTTCTTGAACGGTCTCCTTCTAGCCTTGAGTAAATCTTTGGCTTCACAGTCCAGTATTATTTCAGCCTTTCTGACAAGGTGAACAAATTCTGCAACTGTTTCTTCTCTTGGTTCACTTAGGTATAGTTGCTTGAAGCGACCAAACCCACTGTGTAGTGAATTGAGGAAGATAGAGACTGCCATCCTTTCGCTTATTGGTGTTCCTAGTAGACTTAGGCGATCAAAGTATGAACGCATAAGATCCACATGGAACCTCAGTGGGACGCCTACCCTCTGTTTAGTGCGAAGGAGCTGAACATGTGTTTCTTGGACCTCCATCCTATAACACCTGTTGGGAGAACTAACCTTTAGACCAGACATTGATTCAATCAACTCATGGACGTTCAGGTCCCTGTCCTCCGTGCTTCCACGACAGATATCCCTCAGATTCTTGATGAGCGTAAAAGGTTCATAGGCTACAAACCTTCTAGCCCAATCATCAGGGATATTGTTCAGCATGAGACTCATAACCTTTTTGAGATCCGTATCCCAGGCGTAAAATCTCTCAGGGGTCATGTCTCTGGCATAGTAGCTTGGCATGGGATGTGACAGTACATACTCAAGTCCATTGAGTTTGACTATTTCAACTAGCTTAGCTTCCCATTCAAGAAAATTTGCCAGGTTCAGCTTGACCATAAGCTCAGAACCTATGATGATGTTTTGATTGTTGTTTGCCATATTTAAAAACTACAATCGAAAAGAATAAACAAATAAATAACCATTCACAGTTTCTCTTAATAAACTTAAATTCTAGCATACATGCATAATTCAATGTTTATTAAGCATTTTATTCAAGTTATGTGTTCCGGCAAGTGCGAATAAAATGATTCCAAGATCCTAAAATCATTGAAGAACTAAGCACAGTTTGTCGACTTAATCCTAAAACATCTTAGGTAAGCAAAAGCCTTTTGCTAATAGTCTAGAAACTATTCTTGGTTGATAGGTACGTCTAAGAACTTATTAGGTAAACCTATCGATTTTTTCCACGACATAAAAGGACTCCTTACTTATATCGTTGAGTTTCACCAAAACTAACATGTACTCACAATTATTTGTGTACCTTGCCCCTTTAGGACCAATAAGTAACACCTCGCTGAGCGAAAACTATTACTAGATTGATGTAAAGGATATCCAAGCAAGTGTATATTTTGGCATGGCACCTTTTAACTCAATTTTTAAGTTTGGAACTTAAGGCTCTTACTATGTTGGTTAGATTTTAAGTGAACTAAAATCCTTAATCATGCAACATAATCAAGCTTTTTATCTCATGCATTTTAAGACATATTTAAAAGAAATAAATAACTTAAAACATGCATAAGATAAATGTGATCTAGTATGGCCCGACTTCATCTTGAAGCTTTAACTTCAAAGTCCGTCTTGAAAATCTCCGTGGGAGGCACCATTTTCTTCAAATAGGATAAGCTATAATTAAAACTAATTACAACTATTTGATGGTACGCAGACCATATTTGAATTGAAAAACAACTATGGTACTTTAGACCAATTACATTCAAATTAATGGTACGCAGACCATATTTTCTATCCTATTTGGGCCATACTAGTCACTTCATAACCTGCAAAACAGTACATATACAATATATACCATTCACCCATTCATTATCATGAATGGCCCACATAGCTGGTTAGTAAAACACATTATGCATCACGTAAACATTTGCAGCAATTAATCAAGGCCACCAATAATCTACCAATTATTCAGTCCTTATTAATTCTAATCAAGTTGTTTTAACCTTAAGGATTTGTAGACCTAATCAAGAGTTTATGACTAAAAAAGGGCTCCCACTTAAACCAATAAATTCATATGCTTTACTAATTTTAAACATAAAAATGTATTTCTAGTCTGACCGGAAACATACAAATTTAATTAAAATTTAAAGCTCATATAAATTTATAATTGAATCCATAAAGTTTAATTTAATTTCAGTCGTATTTAAATTAATTCATGATTTTAATTTTAGTAAAATAATTAGAATAAATAAAATTTATTATAATTACAATATTCAAAATTAAAATCCAAGAAAATAATTTAAATTATTAATTTTAAAACTAATTAAAATTACGTAAACTGAAAATTTCAAATTAAAATTTCAAAACGATCTAATCGCAACGCAACAACCCCACGCAACGTACGCCCATGGGCCACACGCACACAGCCATCGCTGGCCATGTGCGCGCAGCCCATGCACTGCGTCGCATCGCTGCTGCTGCTCTCCTTCGCAAGGCATCACGCGAGCTGGTGCTCGCTGCGCGCGCCAGCACTCGATGCACGCGAGCCATCGCTCGCTTCGTTCGCTCGCCAGCGCTCGCTTCATGCGAGCCAGCGCTCGCTGCGCGCGCTCGCCAGCGCTCGCTTTGTGCGGGCCATTGCTCGCTGCGCGCGCTCGCCAGCGCTTGCTGCGCGCGCTTGCCAGCGCTCGATCCTGCGAGCCATCGCTCGCTGGGCGAGGCATCGACGCTGGGCGTAGCACTCGTGGCACGCGAGCTTGCGCTCGCTGCGCGCGAGGCTCCGCACGCTTGCGCGAGGCAGTGCGCGTTGTGGCGCAGCTCGCTTGCTGCCCACACGCAACTGCTGTGCCTGCTTTCACCCTCGCCCATTCGTCCATTGCTCACAGCCCACGACACAAGGCAGGGTTGCTGCCTTGTGCTCGTGCACCATGGCCTTGCTCATTGCATTCGTGTCGCATGGGCGACGAGCTCCCTTGCTCGTCGTCTCATGCCCGCACTATACAACACCCCTTAAGGGTAACACGTAGCGTCCATTGCTTTGTGCGTGCAAGTTATATGAGCGAATCGCATAAAATTTAAAAAAAAATTATATTTAAAATTAATGACAAATTAATAAATAATATTAATTTCATAATTTTAGGGCGACAAATCGAAAATTTATTATTCAATTGATTTCCGATTAACATGGATTCAAGTCTAGGTCATAAAAATTTAAAATTTAACATAAATTTACAATTTTTATGGTGGTTTTTAATCATAGGTATCTAATTAAATTATAATTAATTATGAAAATCAAATTAATTCTAAATTATTCTAATTTTCAACAAATTAATCATAATTACAAATTAGATTGCATAATTAACAAGGCTAGGCATTCAAACTTGTTAAACATATACAGTAGGTCAATCAAAAATTCAAGATTTATCAACAAGAATCGCAAATATTTAATTTAACATCTTAAATTTACGAAATTTTGCATTCGAAAAACTAAAACCTCCGAAAAGTCATAGTTAGGCTTCGAATTTGAGAATTCTGGGTTCGGCTGAAAAATACTGTTTTTGTCAAAATTTTAGAATGCCTTTTACATGCGGAATTGACACAAAAATCACTCGATTTGGATGAGTAACGAAGAAACTGCCGAAAAACTGCGTACGTATAATTAAATAAACGCAATTTGCAATTAATTAACAATTACGAAAATTAATCACCCCTTTTAATTCTTGCAAATTTGTAATATTTAACCATGTTCATGCAATTTAGATTATGAAAATAATAAGAGGCTCGTGATACCACTGTTAGGTTGTGATACATATGACAATTCATAAATCATGCGGAAAAACCATAAAGCCAGGAAAACATATTATTTACACATAACCATTTAGCATAGTTTAGATGCATACTCTTTGTTGCGTGCCTTCCCTAGCTGCGCCCGAACCGAACAAGAACAAGTCTTTAGGACTCCAAGTGTCGTCCCTCCGTAGATAGTCCACAGCACGTCCGGATCCGCCTTAAGATTGACCAACTAGAATCGCCCTTAAGGTACTCTGAATTTTCGGCACTTTATAGGCAATTGTATGACTGAATTTTGCTCTCAAAAACTCACTTTGAATACTTGAATGCTCGATGTAAATATGTGACCCTAGGCACGTATTTATAGAGTTATGGAAAAGGATTTGGAATCCTATTAGGATACTAATTTATTTAATTATAATCCTACTAGGACTCTAATTAAATAAACTAAATCTTTTCGGATTAGATTTAATCATATTACAAATCCCGGTAGATTTAGGATTCGAGTAGCACACAAACACACACGCACGTACAGCAGCCCACGAGGGGCGCCATGCGCGCGCGCGCAGCCCACGAGCTCGCAGCCCACTGCCGCAAGCCCACACGCTGTCGTAGCCTTGGCGCGCGCTGGGCCTGCCTTGCGATGGGCCTGGCGCAGCCTTGGCTGGTGCGTTTGTGGCGCGCTGGCTTGCTGGGCGATGGCCCGGCTTCGTGCTGGGCCTTCGTGTTAGGTTATGATACATATGACATTACATAGATCATGCGGAAACAACCATTAACCCAGGACAACATATTATTTACACATAATCATATAGCATAATTTAGATGCATACTCTTTGTTGCGTGCCCTCCCTAGCTGCGCCCGAACCGAACAAGAACAAGTCTTTAGGACTCCAAGTGTCGTCCCTCCGTAGATAGTCCACAGCACGTCCGGATCCGCCTTAAGATTGACCAACTAGAATCGCCCTTAAGGTACTAGAAAATTTCGGCACTTTTATGAGCAAGATGTGTGTTTTAATTTTCTCTCAAAAAACTCACTTTTGAATACTTTTAAAACTTGTTATAAATTGTGAGCCCTAGCCTCATATTTATAGGGGTATGGAAAGGGAATCGAAATCCTATTCAGATACAAATTAATTAAACCTAGAATCCTACAAGAACTCTAATTTAATTAATTTATCAAATAGAATTAGGAATTTAATCATTAACCGAACTCTGCATGTTTTAGGAAACGTGCACGAACACAAACACTTGCACACACACGCACGGCTGCCACGATGGGCCCCATGCGTGCGCGCGAGCAGCAGCCCACGCAGCGCCCGCGCGCGCTGCGCGCTGCGCGTGCTGTGCGCGCTGTGTGCGCTGCGCAGCCTGCTGGGCCTGGCCTTGCGCTGGGCCTGGCGTGGCTGTTTGTGCGGCGCGCTTGGCTTGCTGGGCGATGGCCTGGCTTCGTGCTGGGCCTCGTCCGGCAGGCCTCGTCCGATGCTTATTCGTACGATGCGCTTCCGATTAAATTTTCCGATTCCGGAATTCATTTCCGATACGAACAATATTTAATATTTCCGATTCCGGAATTAATTTCCGTTTCGAACAAATATTTAATATTTCCGTTTCCGGAATTATTTTCCGATTCCGGTAATATTTCCGATTCTGACAATATTTCCGTTTCCGGCAATATTTCCGATTCTGGCAATATTTCCATTTCCGATAATATTTTCCGATACGTACCATGTTTCCGTTTCCGGCAACATCTACGACTTGGATAATATTTATATTACCGATACGATCCATATTTCCGTTTCCGGCAATATCATCGTTTCCGGAGTATTCATTTCTTGCCTGTGACGATCTTAGCTCCCACTGAAACCAAGATCCGTCGGTTCCGAATATTCATAGATGGAGTATTTAATGCCATTAAATACTTGATCCGTTTACGTACTATTTGTGTGCCCCTACGGGTTCAGTCAAGAGTAAGCTGTGAATTAATATCATTAATTCCACTTGAACTGAAGCGGCCTCTAGCTAGGCATTCAGCTCACTTGATCTCACTGAATTATTAACTTGTTAATTAATACTGAACCGCATTTATTAGACTTTAACATAGAATGCATACTTGGACCAAGGGCATTATTTCCTTCAGTCTCCCACTTGTCCTTAGGGACAAGTGTGCATTTCCTAATTCCTTTGTCGCTCGATGCTTGCTCTTGAACATAAGGTAAGAGTTGTCATCCTTATTACGTCCAGAGGTGTTCCTCGGTTTCAGAGTTCAACTGATCAAATAAACAGATAATCATAGCCTATGATTCATCCGAGCACGGCCATGCATTTCACAGTTTCTAGCTCTCCGAGTGGCCTTGTACAACTTTTAAGCATCTCATCCCGATTTATGGGAGGACAATCCCAATCTTGCGATCTTGAGATTAGACTTCGTTTGATAGGTGATTACCTGAGCGTTGCCTTTATAGCTTCCTTTTACGGTGCGACGGTTGGTCAACGTCAAAGCAACCAGTTCTCAAACAAGTAATCTCAAATCACTCAGGTATTGAGGATTTAGTGTCTAATAATTTAATGAAATTTACTCATGACAGATTTTCATCTCTTACAGTAAAGTTTCATAGGTCTTGTCCGATACTAGTCTTCCCAAAGTAAGTATCTATGCAAATGATTATGACATAGCCATGTCCACATAGTTCAAGAAACAGAACTACTAGTCATCTTGCATTCTAATCGTCTAACGTTTTCTATGCGTCCAATTTTATAGAAAACTCCGATTAGGGACCATTTTCAACCTTTGACATTCAAGTTCACTTGATAGACATTTCTTAGTCACAGGACTGGTCCTGACAGTCTATCTTGAATATATCGTCAAATTGAAGGGACTCATCATTTAATAAACCACAAATTAAATGGAAAAATGAATTCATTTCATTTATTGTGAATGATTAACCAATAATGTTTTACAAAGATTTAAACTCTAAAACTTTAAAACATTAAACAGAGACATCAAAGCCATTCTCCAATATGCTTGATTCCCATAGCTGCAGTGTGCGAGTTGTGCTTCGCCTGCGGCAGAGGTTTAGTTAATGGATCTGATATGTTGTCATCAGTTCCAATTTTGCTTATCTCGACTTCTTTTCTTTCAACGAACTCTCGTAGAAGGTGAAATCTACGAAGTACATGCTTGACTCTCTGGTGGTGTCTAGGCTCTTTTGCCTGTGCAATAGCTCCGTTATTATCACAATACAGGGCTATTGGTCCTTTAATGGAGGGGACTACACCAAGTTCTCCTATGAACTTCCTTAGCCATATAGCTTCCTTTGCTGCTTCATGTGCAGCAATGTACTCCGCTTCAGTTGTAGAATCCGCAATGGTGCTTTGCTTAGCACTTTTCCAGCTTACTGCTCCTCCGTTGAGGCAGAAGACAAACCCAGACTGTGATCTAAAATCATCTTTGTCGGTTTGGAAACTTGCGTCCGTATAGCCTTTAACAATTAATTCATCATCTCCACCATAGACCAGGAAGTCATCTTTGTGCCTTTTCAGGTACTTCAGAATATTCTTGGCAGCAGTCCAATGCGCCTCTCCTGGGTCTGACTGGTATCTGCTCGTAGCACTAAGTGCGTACGCAACATCTGGGCGTGTACATATCATAGCATACATTATTGAACCAATCAATGATGCATATGGAATCCCATTCATTCGTCTACGCTCATCAAGTGTTTTTGGGCACTGAGTCTTTCTTAGAGTCATTCCATGAGACATGGGTAGGTAGCCTCGCTTGGAGTCCGACATCTTGAACCTATCAAGCACCTTATTGATATAAGTGCTTTGACTAAGTCCAATCATCTTTTTAGATCTATCTCTGTAA
This sequence comes from Spinacia oleracea, assembly GCF_020520425.1. NCBI lineage: Eukaryota > Viridiplantae > Streptophyta > Magnoliopsida > Caryophyllales > Amaranthaceae > Spinacia > Spinacia oleracea. The sequence continues at coordinate 142,343 of NW_026614346.1, forward strand.
ATCTTGATGCCCAATATGTACTGTGCTTCTCCTAGATCCTTCATCGAAAAACATTTCCCAAGCCAAATCTTGACAGAGTTCAACATAGGAATGTCATTTCCAATAAGTAATATGTCGTCGACATATAATACTAGGAAAGCAATTTTGCTCCCACTGACCTTCTTGTATACACAAGATTCGTCTGCGTTCTTAATGAAACCAAAGTCACTGACTGCTTCATCAAAACGTATATTCCAGCTCCTGGATGCCTGCTTCAATCCGTAGATTGACTTCTTTAGCTTGCATACCTTTTTAGCATTCTTTGGATCCTCAAAACCTTCAGGCTGTGTCATAAACACAGTTTCTGTTAAAACGCCGTTTAAGAAAGCAGTTTTGACATCCATCTGCCATATTTCGTAATCGTAATATGCAACGATTGCTAACATTATTCGAATAGACTTTAGCATTGCAACTGGTGAAAAGGTTTCATCGTAATCCACACCGTGGACTTGCATGTAACCTTTTGCGACCAATCTAGCTTTGAAAACTTCAAGTTTCCCATCCTTGTCCTTTTTCAGTTTGAAAACCCATTTGCTTCCAATGGCTTGGTAGCCATCTGGCAAATCGACCAAATCCCATACTTGGTTTTCAGACATGGAGTCTAATTCAGATTGCATGGCTTCTTGCCACTGCTTGGAGCTAGGGCTCGTCATAGCTTGTTTGTAAGTCGCAGGTTCATCACTTTCAAGTAATAGAACGTCATAGCTCTCGTTCGTCAAAATACCTAAGTACCTTTCCGGTTGAGATCTATATCTTTGCGATCTACGCGGGGTAACATTTCTAGATTGACCATGATTCTCACCAGATTCTTCTAAAGATCTCTGAGTTTCATCCTGAATGTCATCTTGAGCATTCTCTAGAGTTTGTTGTTCGACTCGAATTTCTTCGAGGTCTACTTTTCTCCCACTTGTCATTTTGGAAATGTGATCCTTCTCCAAAAAGACACCATCTCGAGCAACAAACACTTTGTTCTCAGATGTATTGTAGAAGTAATACCCCTTTGTTTCCTTTGGATAGCCCACAAGGATACATTTGTCAGATTTTGGATGAAGTTTGTCTGAAATTAATCGTTTGACGTATACTTCACATCCCCAAATCTTAAGAAAAGACACATTTGGAGGCTTTCCAAACCATAATTCGTATAGAGTCTTTTCGACAGCTTTAGACGGAGCTCTATTTATAGTGAGTGCAGCTGTATTTAGTGCATGTCCCCAAAATTCTAATGGAAGTTCGGCCTGACCCATCATTGACCTGACCATGTCTAGCAAGGTTCTGTTCCTCCGTTCTGACACACCATTCCATTGTGGTGTTCCAGGAGGAGTCAATTCTGATAGAATTCCACATTCTTTCATATGGTCATCAAATTCATAGCTCAGATATTCACCGCCTCTATCAGACCGCAGTGCCTTAATCTTCTTGCCTAATTGATTCTCTACTTCACTCTGAAATTCCTTGAATTTGTCAAAGGATTCAGACTTATGCTTCATTAGGTAGACATAACCATACCTACTGAAGTCATCAGTGAAAGTGATAAAGTAGCTGAAACCACCTCTAGCATTTGTACTCATTGGTCCACATACATCTGTATGGATTAAACCCAATAGTTCATTTGCTCTTTCTCCAACTTTAGAGAAAGGTTGCTTTGTCATTTTGCCAAGTAAACATGATTCGCATTTACCATAATCCTCTAAGTCAAATGGCTCTAGAATTCCTTCCCTTTGAAGTCTTTCTAAGCGTTTCAAGTTTATATGGCCTAATCGACAATGCCACAGATAGGTGAGATCTGAATCATCCTTTTTGGCCTTTTTGGTATTTATGTTATATACTTGTTTGTCGTGATCTAATAAATAAAGTCCATTGACTAATCTAGCAGATCCATAAAACATCTCTTTAAAATAAAACGAACAACTATTGTCTTTTATTAAAAAGGAAAATCCCTTAGCATCTAAGCAAGAAACTGAAATGATGTTTTTAGTAAGACTTGGAACATGGAAACATTTTCCAGTTCCAAAACTAGCCCGGAGGGCAACGACAAATAGTAAGTTCCTACGGCTAATGCAGCAATCCGTGCTCCATTTCCCACTCGCAGGTCGACTTCACCCTTGCTTAACTTTCTACTTCTTCTTAGTCCCTGTGGATTGGAACATAAGTGTGAGCCACAACCTGTATCTAATACCAAGAAGTTGAATTAGCAAGTATACAGTCTATAACGAAAATACCTGAAGATGGAACGACTGTTCCGTTCTTCTGATCTTCCTTTAGCTTCAAGCAATCTCTCTTCCAATGCCCCTTCTTCTTGCAGTAGAAGCATTCGGATTCAGAAGTGGGTTGACTGACCTTCCTCTTTGCAGATTAGGCGCCAGTTTGCTTAGTTGGGCTGGCCTTGTTGCCACCTTTCTTAGCATTCCTCTTCTTTCCAGATTTCTTGAACTTGCCCCCACGCACCATAAGCACATCCTGCTTATCACTTTTGAGCGTCTTTTCAGCGGTCTTCAGCATACCGTGAAGCTCAGTGAGCGTTTTGTCCAGACTATTCATACTGTAGTTCAGTTTGAACTGATCATACCCGCTATGAAGAGAATGTAGGATGGTGTCTATAGCCATTTCCTGAGAAAATTGCTGATCCAGCCGACTCATATTCTCAATGAGTCCAATCATTTTGAGAACATGTGGACTTACGGGCTCGCCTTTCTTAAGCTTGGTCTCAAGAATTTGCCTATGAGTCTCGAATCTTTCGACTCGAGCCAGATCTTGGAACATGTTCTTCAACTCACTGATGATTGTGAAATCATCTGAGTTGATGAACGTTTTCTGCAGATCCGCACTCATGGTGGCGAGCATTAGACATTTCACATCCTTGTTGGCATCAATCCAACGATTGAGGGCTGCCTGAGTGACCCCGTCGCCTGCAGCTTCGGGCATCGCCTCATCCAGGACATACTCCTTTTCTTCCTGCATAAGAACTATTTGCAAGTTCCTTTGCCAGTCAAGGAAGTTTTTCCCGTTCAACTTCTCCTTTTCGAGAATTGATCGAATGTTGAATGAATTGTTGTTTGCCATATTAAAAACTACAATTGAAAAGAATAAACAAATAAATAACCATTCACAGTTTCTCTTAATAAACTTAAATTCTAGCATACATGCATAATTCAATGTTCATTAAGCATTTTATTCAAATTATGTGTTCCGGCAGGTGTGAATAAAATGATTCCAAGATCCTAAAATCATTGAAGAACTAAGCACAGTTTGTCGACTTAACCCTAGAACATCTTAGGTAAGCAAAAGCCTTTTGCTAATAGTCTAGAAACTATTCTTGGTTGATAGGTACGTCTAAGAACTTATTAGGTAAACCTATCGATTTTGCCACGACATAAAAGGACTCCTTACTTATATCGTTGAGTTTCACCAAAACTAACATGTACTCACAATTATTTGTGTACCTTGCCCCTTTAGGACCAATAAGTAACACCTCGCTGAGCGAAAACTATTACTAGATTGATGTAAAGGATATCCAAGCAAGTGTATATTTTGGCATGGCACCTTTTAACTCAATTTTTAAGTTTGGAACTTAAGGCTCTTACTATGTTGGTTAGATTTTAAGTGAACTAAAATTCTTAATCATGCAACATAATCAAGCTTTTGATCTCATGCATTTTAAGACATATTTAAAACAATAAATAACTTAAAACATGCATAAGATAAATGTGATCTAGTATGGCCCGACTTCATCTTGAAGCTTTAACTTCAAAGTCCGTCTTGAAAATCTCCGTGGGAGGCACCATTTTCTTCAAATAGGATAAGTTATAACTAATTACAACTATTTGATGGTACGCAGACCATATTTGAATTGAAAAATAACTTTGGTACTTTAGACCAATTACATTCAAATTAATGGTACGCAGACCATATTTTCTATCCTATTTGGGCCATACTAGTCACTTCATAACCTGCAAAACAGTACATATACAATATATATACCATTCACCCATTCATTATCATGAATGGCCCACATAGCTGGTTAGTAAAACACATTATGCATCATGTAAACATTTGCAGCAATTAATCAAGGGCACCAATAATCTACCAATTATTCAGTCCTTATTAATTCTAATCAAGTTGTTTTAACCTTAAGGATTTGTAGACCTAATCAAGAGTTTATGACTAAAAAGCGCTCCCACTTAAACCAACAAATTTATATGCTTTACTAATTTTAACATAAAAATGTATTTCTAGTCCAACCGGAAACATACAAATTTAATTAAATTTAAAGCTCATATCAATTTATAGTTGAATCCAAAAGTTTAATTTAATTTCAGTCGTATTTAAATTAATTCATGATTTTAATTTTAGTAAAATAATTAGAATAAATAAAATTTATTATAATTACAATATTCAAAATTAAAATCCAAGAAAATAATTTAAATTATTAATTTTAAAATTAATTAAAATTACGTGAACTGAAATTTTCAAGTTAAACATTCAAAACGATCTTTAATCGTAACGCAAACACCCTACGCGTTGCACGCCCATGGGCCGCACGCACACAGCCATTGCTGGCCATGTGCGCGCAGCCCATGCGCTCGTCGCATAGCTGCTGCATCCCCATCGCAAGCCTCCGCACGCATTGGTGCTCGCTGCGCGCGCCAGCGTTCATCGCACGCGAGCTATCGCTCGCAGTGCGCGCGCGACATCGCTCGCTGGGCGCGCGAGCCATCGCTCGCTGGGCGCACGACATCGCTCGCTGGGCGGCCGACATCGCTCGCTGTACGCGCGAGCAATGCTGGGCGCAGCGCTCGTGGCACGCGAGCTTGCGCTCGCTGCGCGCGAGGCTGCGCGCTCTTGTGCGAGGCAGCGCGCGTTGTGGCGCAGCTCGCTTGCTGCCCACACGCGACTGCCTTGGCTCGCCCTTCGCCCATGCCCATTCGTCCATTGCTCGTGGCACACGACACAAGGCAGGGCTGCTGCCTTGTGCTCGTGCACTACGCCCTTGCTCATTGCATTCGTGCCGCACGGGCGACGAGCTCCCTTGCTCGTCGTCGCATGCCCGCATTATACAACCCCCTTAAGGGTAACACGAAGCGTCCATTGCTTCGTGCGTGCAAGTTTTATGAACGAATCGCATAAAAATTTAAAATTTATATTTAAATTAATGACAAATTAATAAATAATATTAATTTCATAATTTTAGGGCGAAAAATCGAAAATTTATTATCCAATTGATTTCCGATTGTTATGGATTCAAGTCTAGGTCATAAAAATTTAAAATTTATCATAAATTTACAATTTTTATGGTAGTTTTTAATCATAGGTTTCTAATTAATTACAATTAATTATGAAAATCAAATTAATTCTAAATTATTCTAATTTTCAACAAATTAATCATAATTACAAATTAGATTGCATAATTAACAAGACTAGGCATTCAAACTTGTTAAACATATGCAGTAGGTCAATCAAAATTCAAGATTTATCAACAAGAATCGCAAATATTTAATTTAACATCTTAAATTTACGAAATTTTGCATTCGAAAAATTAAAACCTTCGAAAAGTCAAAGTTAGGCTTCGAATTTGAGAATTCTGGGTTCGGCAGAAAAATACTATTTTGTCAAAATTTTAGAATGCCTTTTACATGCGGAATTGACACAAAAATCACTCAATTCGGATGAGTAACGAAGAAACTGCCGAAAAACTGCGTACGTATAATTAAATAAACGCAATTTGCAATTAATTAACAATTACGAAAATTAATCACCCCTTTTAATTCTTGCAAATTTGTAATATTTAACCATGTTCATGCAATTTAGATTATGAAAATAATAAGGGGCTCGTGATACCACTGTTAGGTTATGATACATATGACATTACATAGATCATGCGGAAACCACCATTAACCCAGGACAACACTATTATTTACACATAATCATATAGCATAATTAGATGCATACTCTTTGTTGCGTGCCCTCCCTAGCTGCGCCCGAACCGAACAAGAACAAGTCTTTAGGACTCCAAGTGTCGTCCCTCCGTAGATAGTCCACAGCACGTCCGGATCCGCCTTAAGATTGACCAACTAGAATCGCCCTTAAGGTACTAGAAAATTTCGGCACTTTATGAGCAAGATGTGTGTTTTAATTTTCTCTCAAAAACTCACTTTTGAATACTTTTAAAACTTGTTATAAATTGTGAGCCCTAGCCTCATATTTATAGGGGTATGGAAAGGGAATCGAAATCCTATTCAGATACAAATTAATTAAACCTAGAATCCTACAAGAACTCTAATTAATTAATTTATCCAATAGAATTAGGAATTTAATCATTAACGAACTCTGCATGTTTTAGGAAACGTGCACGAACACAAACACTTGCACACACACACGCACGGCTGCCACGATGGGCCCCATGCGTGCGCGGCGAGCAGCAGCCCACGCAGCGCCCGCGCGCGAGCTGCGCGCTGCGCGTGCTGTGCGAGCTGTGCGCGCTGCGCAGCCTGCTGGGCCTGGCCTTGCGCTGGGCCTGGCGTGGCTGTTTGTGCGGCGCGCTTGGCTTGCTGGGCGATGGCCTGGCTTCGTGCTGGCCTCGTCCGGCAGGCCTCGTCCGATGCTTATTCGTACGATGCGCTTCCGATTAAATTTCCGATTCCGGAATTCATTTCCGATACGAACAATATTTATATTTCCGATTCCGGAATTAATTTCCGTTTCGAACAAATATTTAATATTTCCGTTTCCGGAATTATTTTCCGATTCCGGTAATATTTCCGATTCTGACAATATTTCCGTTTCCGGCAATATTTCCGATTCTGGCAATATTTCCATTTCCGATAATATTTTCCGATACGTACCATGTTTCCGTTTCCGGCAACATCTACGACTTGGATAATATTTATATTTCCGATACGATCCATATTTCCGTTTCCGGCAATATCATCGTTTCCGGAGTATTCATTTCTTGCCTGTGACGATCTTAGCTCCCACTGAAACCAAGATCCGTCGGTTCCGAATATTCATAGATGGAGTATTTAATGCCATTAAATACTTGATCCGTTTACGTACTATTTGTGTGACCCTACGGGTTCAGTCAAGAGTAAGCTGTGGATTAATATCATTAATTCCACTTGAACTGAAGCGGCCTCTAGCTAGGCATTCAGCTCACTTGATCTCACTGAATTATTAACTTGTTAATTAATACTGAACCGCATTTATTAGACTTAACATAGAATGCATACTTGGACCAAGGGCATTATTTCCTTCACTTCGTCTGGC